>NW_004443972.1:15206450-15238440 GCF_000243295.1 Trichechus manatus latirostris
TAAAACCAAAAAGAGGGACTTAAAAAATGTAGACACAGATTTTTCATATGGAGAGGAAGTCAAGGCAATATAAAGAAATAAAAGACTGGTATAAACTTAGAAAAACAGGGGTAAATATTAAGGTAACCACAAAGGAAACTAACAATCCTACAAGTCAAAATAAAAAACTAGAAAAATATAAGATACAGCAAACACAAAATCAACAACAATGAAAAAGATGAAAAGAAAATACATAAAGAAAGGGTGTTTCCTTTGGCATGTGGCCTGTATCCAAATATAAGTGAACATTCTGGCTTTTGCCTCCTCTGGATTCTGCAGCTGCCTCCTGTTTGTCTCACCTCTGGTTCTTGGGACTTGAGCTAGCAGCTTACCTGCTGATCTTGGGATCTGTTGATCTTCACAGCCTGTAAGCAAGAGCCCTGCTCTCTCATCTGCCGATCTTGGGTTCACCAGCACCTGTGGCTACGTGAATCAGAAGCCTCTATCCTGATTCATGGACTTGAGACATTCCAGCCTCTATAACTGTGTGAGCCATTTGCTTGATATATATCTCTCTATATGTATATTTATACGCTTTACTGGTTTTGCTTCTCTAGAGAACCCTGTCTAAGACATTTGCTACCAAAAGTGGGGTGATTCTCCAACAGGTACCTAAAATGTGGAAGCAGTTTTAAAACTGTAAATGGATAGTGGACTCAGAAGGAAGTGAGGAGAACTGTTAACACAAGAGAAGGCGCAGATGGTGAGAAACAGCAGCAGAGGACTGGAAGCAGCAGAGGACCAGCAGCAGCAGCAGAACCAGGAGACCAGTGTGAGACAGTGCTGGAGCCAACCCACATAGCAGAGTGCCCAGTGCCTCTGTGCAGGAGTCTTCCTGGTGGCGTGGGGTGCCTCCATGCACTTATCAGTGGATCTAGGCTTGCCAACCCACAAAGCAAGAGAGCTGAGTGCCTTCCGGTCGAAGTTGACTGGCAGAGTGGGATGCCTCCAGGCATTTATTGGTGGAGCTGCAGAGCTTTGGAACACTTACCCCAGCAGGGCAGATGTGGGCATGAAGCATGAGGGCTAAGAGGCCAAGGAACCAAGAACAGAAGCTGAAGAGTCAAGGAACACAGGAAGCTGAGCTGCCTCGGTCTCAAAACAGAGAAGTGAGCAGAGAGACATGGGGACCTCATACCACCAAGAAAGCAGCGCCAGGAGCAGACAGCGTCCTGCACAGAGAAGCTTCTAGTCCAGGGGAAGATGGATGAGAAGAACCTTCCTTCAGAGCCAACAGAGAAAGAAAGCCTTCCCCTGGAGCTGACGCCCTGAGTTTGGACTTCTAGCCTACTAGACAGAGAAAATAAATTTCTCTTTGTTAAAGCCATCCACTTGTGGTATTTCTGTTATAGCAGCACTAGATAACCAAGACAGTCAAACACACACACACACTATATCTATATGAGTAAATGGAGCCCTGGGCGCAGTATTTAAGCACTCAGCTGCTAATGGAAAGGTCAGCAGTTCAAACCCATCAGCTGCTCAGCAGGAGAAAGATGTGGCAGTCTGCCTCCCTAAAGATTACTGCCTTGGAAACCCTATGGCTGCCTTGGAAACCCTATGGGGCAGTTTTACTCTGTCCTAGCAAGTCACTATGAGTCAGAATCAACTTGATGGCAACAGGTTTTATATGTGTAAATAAGTGTATGAGTTTGTGTATCGTCAATTCCCAGGATCTAACAGGTCTTCATCAACTGAGGTGCTACTTTACAAGACTGGAATCACCTATGGATCAAGTCATTTCATTAAAAATTAATTTACTAAAAGCTAATACTCAATTTACTGAATAACTGAATCGTTAAATATATCAAACTCATTAACTGGTATCCATTTAACCCATTGCTGTCAAGTCAATTCTGACTCAAAGTGACTCTATAGGACAGAGTAGAACTGCCCCATAGGGTTTCCAAGGCTGCAATCTTTATGGAAGCAGACTGCCACATCTTTCCCCTGTGGAGTGGCTGGTGGGTTCGAAGCAATGACCCTTCAGTAAGCAGCCAAGTGCTTAACCACTGCACCACCAGGGCTCTTTCATAAACTGGTAGCAACTATTAAAAGCTTTAAGATATAGAACAACATAATGAAACGTCAGAAGACAAAAATTCATTGTTTCATATGGAAAACTTTTAATATTTACATGTTTTTATTTGGAATTGTTTTGAGTAATTCTAATTTTTTCATAGCATTTGGATTCAATTTAATGAAACTTTTTAGCTGAATTTAATTTGTATGTATTACTTCTACTTTCTACTGCCTTTGAATATAATTAAATTCAAAATCAGCATTTTCATTATTGCTTTTTTTTTTTTTTACAATTTCAATTGAGGTATACAGGCATTCTCATTTTGGACAGTATTATGGGTACATAAAAATAACTGTCCAAACTGAAATTATCAAAGCTTTCTTAATAATTAATGGGAAAAATTACAATTGTTCCATCACTTTTAAAAATTTTTGTTAAAACATTAAAAAAACTCTCTTACTATTGGTTATAAATGTTTGGGAAATTAAAAAGTATTAAAACTAATTTTTATTTATTGATTACACTGTAATTTAAAAGATTAGACACATTGAGAATTAAAATATTTTATTTCTTTTTAGTTTCAACAGTGCCTGCCGCCTTCTCCTCCTGTAACTTATGGTAGAGAGTGAGCATCTTTTCTACATGTTGGTGAATTTTCATACTCTGGTAATTTTGGATCAGCTTTCAACATTTTGTTCTTTTCATTTTCAATGTCATGAAGTATCTCCAAAGGTTATTCTGATTTTTTTTTTTTTTTGCTGGATCACTTCCTCTGGGAGATCTTCATCTTTTCATCACAAACACTTTCCTCACAATGTCGATAACTTCACCTTCATTGAGTTCCTCTGGCTTAATATCTAGTCTTTTGAGTGACAGCAGTATCAACATTCCCATGAGCAGCTAATTCTTCACTAATTTCACTTATTAGAGATTCAAATTCCACTACCAGGATTATCACATTTTGTTTATTTGCTGCATTTTCATCTTTGTTGGCCAATTCCCTCTTTGATTATCCATTTTGGTAAAATGTCACATAGGTTTATCACTGGTATAAAAGGAGGTAACATAATTACATGCTTTGCTCTCTGCGTATGAAATGACTTGCAATGACCAATCATCAACAGACTTAGAAAGAAGTAATTTGATTGGTCACTGATTATAACTCCCATCTGTTATATACATAGTAATTGTGAACTGAAGAGTCAGCAGCAAAGTTTGTACTTCATGCAATTATTCACAGTTAATATTCCATGGTAACTGAAATTTGAACTGCGTTTTTAGGAGACTCGTGTGCTTTAACTGAACTGTGCTGACTGAAATTCATGTACACTGGAACCATGCAAAGTGAAGAATGCTGGTGTTATGGGTTGAATTATGTCCCCCATAATGGTATATTGAAATCCTCACTCCCAGTACCTGCAAATGTGACCTTACTTGAAAATAGTCTTTGCAGATGTAACTAGTTAACAGGAGGTCATTCTGGAATAGGGTAAGCCCTGATCCAATATGACTAATATCCTTATAAAAAGAAGGGGGAGTTGTTGCTTAGGGGGCACTAAGTTTCTGTTAATGGTGTTGCAATAACTGGAAAAGCATAGTGGTAATGGTATCAAAATATGATGAATATAATCAGTGTCACTGAAGTATTAATGTAAAAATTGAAATTGCAAAAACTTTGTTATATATGTGTATATTTACCACAGTTAAAAACCACAGACAGACAGAGGGAAGAGGGCCACATGAAGATGGAGGGAGATTTTGCAGTTATGCTGCCACATGGCAAAAAATGCCTGGGGCTACCAGAAACTGGAAGAGACAAAAAAGGATCTTCCCCTAGAAACTTTAGAAATAGGTGGCCCTTCAGATACCCTGGATTTGGACAATTCATGATACCCAGAACTTTAAGACAGTAAATTTCTGTTGTTTTAAGCCACCCACTTTGTGGTAATTTGTCAAGGTAACTAATGCAATCTTAATAAACTAAGACTAATAATTTACATACAATACATTGTATATATTTACAGTATACAATTTGATCATTTTTGACATATCATATACCTTTGAAACTGTCAACATAATTAAGATAATGAACATATCCATTACCCCAAAAGCTTCCTCATACCCCCTTGTAGTGTCTCCCTCTTGCCTTTCTATGCTACCCAACTCCATGATCCCAGGCAACCACTGATTTGCTTTCAATTACAATGTATTAGTTTGCATTTTCTGGAATTTTATATAAATGAAATCATACAGTATGTACTCTTTTTTATCTAGCTTCTTTCATTCAACATAATTCTTTTGAGATGCATCTATTTAATCCATGTATCAATTGTTCACTCCCTTTATTGGTAAATTGTATTCCATGTATGGACACCACACTTTATCTATATCTATTTCATCAGCTGACTGACATTTGAATTGCTTCCACTTTTTTGGCTTCTATAATGCTGCTATGAATATTCATGTATAAGTTTTTGTGTAGATGTTTCCATTTCTTTTGGGTACATACCTAGGAGTGGAATGGCTCAGTCATATGCTGTTGTTGTTGTTGTTGTTAGGTGCTGTCGAGTTGGTTCTGACTCACAGCAACCCTATGTACAACAAAATGAAACACTGCCTGGTCCTGCGCCATACTCACAATCATTGTTATGATTCACCCTATTGTTGCAGCCACTGTGTCAATCCATCTCGTTGAGGGTTTTCCTCTTTTTCGGTGGCCCTCTACTTTACCAAGCATGATATCCTTTTCCAGGGACTGGTCTCTCCTGATAACATGTCTAAAGTACGTGAGACGAAGTCTTGCCATCCTTGCTTCTAAGGACCATTCTGGCTGTACTTCTTCCAAGACAGATTTGTTTGTTCTTTTGGCAGCCCATGTATTCAATATTCTTCATCAACACCACAATTCAGAGTCGTCAATTCTTCCTCAGTCTTCCTTATTCATTGACCAGCTTTCGCATGCATATAAGGAAATTGAAAACACCATGGCTTGGGTCAGGTGCACCTCAGTCTTCAAGGCGACATCTTTGCTTTTCAACACTTTAAAGAGGTCTTTTGCAGCAGATTTCCCCAATGCAATGCGTTGTTTGATTTCTGGACTGTTGCTTTCATGGGTGTTGATTGTGGATCCAAGTAAAATGAAATCCTTGATGACTTCAATATTTTCTCTGTTTATCATAACGTTGCTTATTGGTCCAGTTGTGAGGGTTTTTGTTTTCTCTCTGTTGAGGTGTAATCCATACTGAAGGCTATGATCTTTGATATGGTCACATGGTAAGTATATATTTAACTTTTAAAGAAACTGCCAAACTGTCTTCTGAAGTGACTATACTATTTTACACTCCCACCAGAATGACAGCTCCAGATCTCCCACATCTTAGACAAAACTTGGTGTGGTCTGTCTTTTTAATTACAGTCATTTTAATAGGTGTGTCATGATGTTAATTTGCATTTCCCTAATGAACAATGACGCTGACCATTTTTTCCATATGCTTATTCACTATCATTATGTCTTCTCTCACGAAGTATCTGTTCAAATCTTTTGCCTATATTTTTATTATACTGTGTGTTTTCTCAAAACAGTTTGGTAGTTCCTCAAAAAGTTAAACATAGAACTAATGGACCATAACTACCACAGCCTCCACCAGACTGAGTCCAGAACAACTAGATGGTGCCCGGCTACCACCAAAACTGCTCTGACAGGGATCACAATACAGGGTCCCAGACAGAGCAGGAGAAAAATGTAGAACAAAATTCAAACTCTCAGTCTGACAGACTCTGGAGAAACCCTGAAAGTATGGTTCCTGGATTCCCTTTTAACTCAGTATTGAAGTCACTCCTTGTCATGGATTGAATTGTGTCCCCCCATAATATGTGAATCAACTTGGTTAGGCCAGGATTCCCAGTATTGTGTGGTTGTCCTCCATTCTGTGATTGATATAATTTTCCTATGTGTTGTAAATCCTAACCTCTGCCTGTGGTTAATGAGGCAAGATTAGATTATGTTAAAGAGGATTAGGGTGGGATGTAACACCCTTGCTCAGGTCACATCTCTGATCCAAGCTAAAGAGAGTTTCCCTGGGGTTTGGCCTGCACCACCTTTTATCTTACAAGAAAGAGATAAAAGGAAAGGGAAGTGAGCAGAGAGTTCAGGGACTTCATACCACCAAGAAAGCAGTGCCGGGAGCAAAGCACGTCCTTTGGACTCAGTGTTCTTGCGAGGAGATGCTCCTAGTCCAGGGGAAGACTGACAACAAGGAACTTCTTCCAGAGCAGACAGAGAGAAAAAGACTTCCCCTGGAGCTGATGCCCTAAATTTGGACTTGTAGCCTACTAGACTGTGAGAGAATAAACTTATCTTTGTTAAAGCTATCCTCTTGTGGTATATCTGTTATAGCAGCACTAGATAACTAAGACAATGCAATAAGCAGTTTTTAAAAAATTTTATTGTGTTTTAGGTGAAAGTTTACAGAGCAAATTGGATTCCCATTTAACAATTTTTATTGATAAGCATTTAACATTAGAGTTTAAAAACGTCACTCCTGTAACATTTCCCAAATTAGACTATTTTTTCATTTGTTCAAATGTATACTTAACTTTATTTGTGCACAGGTAAGCAAGATATTCTATAAGTCTTTTAAATGAACATACAAACGAGTAGGAAAGAATCAAAGCTTACAGATTTTGTGTTACCCAGTACCTGTCAGCAAAACTTAAGGTAATCTTTGTTTAATATCCTAGGAATCAAAACCACTGTAAATTCAATTTTAAAACTAAAGTATATCTTAAAGAAAATCTGTACAGCTAGCTTATATAATATGTAATGAAATTACAGATAAAGTGACTTCAAATCATTCAGCTAATTAGTGACACACCTGTTAGTAACATCTACATATGGTGACTACTACTCAGGTGCTCTTTCAACTGGGGTACAGTGACTCATAAGTCAAATAATAAAAAATGTAGCATAAAATAATTGAAAGGGCAATAGACTGGTAATCAGAAGATCTGTCTGTACCTTCATATTTTGGTTGATCCTAGGGGAATCCTAATTTAACCTCAGGTCTGACTCTAATATAGACAGAGAACCCAAAAGAAAAATGGAGACAATTTCAAGCCAGCAGATCCAAAACAAACAAAAACCTAAATCCACTGCTGTAGAGTCGACTCCATACAAGATAAATGTCAGAAGACACTGCAATCTGAGGTAGAGACTTGCCTTCAAAGTTAGCCCTAAGAGAGCAATTTGCTAGAAGTTGGTGAAAACTGATGAAATCTAAGAAGTTCTTCTTCAATTTTGTCTATTAACAATGAATGCCAGATGGCTTTAGATGAGAATGTAGGCAAAAAAAAGAAAGGAAGAAAATAGAAAGAGGGTGATTGCTTTGAAAAGACAGTATAGCAAAAGTAAAAGACACAGTTTCTTCTAGACAAACTTTGTGTGCTCTTTATGGATATATATACTTGTGTGGTAGATCCAACCATACTGATTTACATGATCCTTTCCAACTGATAGTGAATTTGTGTGGGCAATCTCTTGTTCAGATTCCTGATGAATGTGTGGACAATGCACTCTGAGAACTTTAGAATTATCTTTAAGTATTCATAGTAACAATGCTGGTAAATATTGGAAAGGTAATGTTAAATTGTTACACATTGTAAAATGAAAGTCAGAAGAAAACCCATTGGTCCAACACTTCAGGATATGGTTGGTAGCTTTAATTCCTGCTTGTGGTGTAGGTGAATTGGAGAAATCTTTAAGAAAATTTGTCAGTTACTATGGGACAAATAACACATGAGATGGAAGTACAACAGTCATCTCTGATCTCATAAGCCAATGTGACATGAGCTAACAAAATAGCCTTAGATTTTTTTTATTAGTGCACTCTGTGCTGTAGCAAATACCTCTTGTTCCATTTGGATAAATAACACAGGAGAAGTAGAACAAGATATACATAGAATTAGACAGCAAGCTACTTGGCTACACACTGTAACACCCTTACAAACATCAGATTTGTTTGGTTGGTTCTCATGAGGAATAAGTACATGGGCTAAATCACTATTGCAAAGAATAGTAATATTCTTAGTCTACACCCTGATAGTATTGGGCAGAATAAAATTTATCCTCTATTGTCTTACACACTTAAAAGACAAAGAAGGCCTCAGGCTAAAATGTTGATGTACATTGAGTCTGCTCACTCCAGCAATGTGATTGATGAGAACATTGCTCTTACTTAAGATCCTGATGAAGAACCAGATGGTATCCGGTGGAAAACCAGCACCATGAGTTTAAAGAGCCTGCAATGGCTGCCATCTAGGAGCTCGACTAAGTCCAGGTATTGATCATCGATGTGTTATCTCCAATCTCTGATCAAAAGGAGGGAATGATTTAGAAATAATATTTGGAATCATTATTCCCTGACCTTGAGCATGGAGAATTGTGACCCAGCTGGGGCTGGGCCCTCACAAGGACTCACAAGGACACATCAACTGGGCCCTGAGGTATAAAGACAATAGCTAAGATAATCTTGGAAAACATCTTTTAGGAAAGTTTTCACAAAAGCCCATCAAACAGAACACAAAAGACTTTCCACTCATCTTTTTCTATTAGCATTTAGTGAATAGAAATTTGTTGGACCAATGAAGACCCTCCTGACTCTCATTACTGAAACCTGTGCCAATGATTATTAAGAAGACAATTCAAAACCTAGGATCACACTTTCTAGCCAATCTGTGATAAGGTGAAGCTTTCAATGGTTTTGTGCGTTTGTAATGTTAATACGTACTGATGGCTCTGTAATGTTCTTTGGACTCGGGCAGACATGGCTGTGGCAGCATGCTTGTCCGTTTTCCCATTCTTCCCTATTCTGTAATTTGCTTGGACTTAGGCAGACATGGCTGCCGCAGCATGCTTGTCCACTTTCCCGTTCTTGACTATTCTGTAATTTTCTTTGGACCTGGACAGACATGGCTGTAGCAGCATGCTTGTCCGTTTTCCTACTTTTGTCTATTCTGTGATATTTCCTTGGACTCGGGCAGACATGGCTCTAGCAGCATGGTTGTCCACTTCCCACTTTTGTCCTTTTTAAATATATGCCGAATAAAACTTTCTTTTTGCTTTACTAAAAAAAAAAAAAAAAAAGTAAAAGACACATAAAATAGTATACATTCTGTAAATAGTTTCCACTAAGTAAAATATAAACATTTGTTACCATCTGCTTGGTTACCCCAAAGAAGCTTCAACATGAGAGACAAAGAGAGACATTAAAATAACAACATGAAATAAAAAGGAATTGATCAATATAAGGAATTAATGTAAAATATGCATTCTAGGCAGATTAACTGAATGACAATGTGAAAGAGACTTTAGAATATTTCTCAGAATGAAGAAGAAAATATTTTTAGAAATTATACCTATATATATTAAGCCAGGGTTCCCTCAGGAAACAGCACATTCAAGTTGGGATAATTCAAGGAGGTTTTATGTATGAAGTAACTATTCATAAAAAGTGAGGGGAACCACAAAGAATAGTAAAATAACCCAAGTAGTAGAGCTGCTACTGTACCTTGGTCCAAAGGTATGAAGAGGGGTTTGTTACTGAAACAAACAGGAGGGAATAGTGTAGAGAAAGCCATTTTCAGTGTAGAAACATCGCTAGCCTGAGATGCCCTCATAAGGATGGAACTAGGGGAATAAACACCCTTTTCCACTCTCCTCCCTTTCTCTAATCTTCTTCAAGGGCCCCTCATTGGCAGAAACAGACCAAGTGCCAGAGGGTAAGTGGATCTATTTAACCCATGTAAATCAGCTTTTTAGGATGAAAAGAAAAGAGCAGTAGGAAGAAAGATAGATCTGGAGGGGCAAGTGGAAGATAGCCAGAATACTGTTCTGTAGAATAATAATAGGAATGAGAACGGAAGGAATAGTTTCTGCCTTTCAATTAAAGTCCATTTATATGTATTGCAATTACTGGTATGGTTGGATTTATATTTTCCACTTTGCTATCTGTTTTCTATAAATCCTTCTTTTTCTCCTGTTACTCCTTTACTGTATTTTGTGTTAAACAAATGTTTTTTAATATAACATTTTAGTTCTTTTCTTAAACTTTTAGCTTTTCTTTATAAGTTTCTTCTTACTCGTGGCTATAGGGATTTAGTCAGAATCAACTTGGCAGCAACAGGTTTTGGTTTTATGGGGATTACAACATGAGTCATTAATTTATTACCATCTACTTCAGGTTAATGTTGACTTAATTCTGACACAATACAGCATAAAACAATGATGAATAAGAGTGGTGATAAAGGTCATCCTTGTCTGGTTCCCATTCTCAAGGGGAATGCTTTCAGACTCTGTGGAGGATAATGTTGAGTGTTGGTTTTGTATAAATTCCCTTTCTGTATTGAGGAATTTCCCTTCTGTTCCTATTTTGCTGAGAGTTTTTATCAGGATTGGGTGTTGGACTTTACAAATGCCTTTTCTGTGTTGATTTAGATGATCATGCGATTCTTTTCTTTTATATATGTGGTGATTATGTTGATTATTTTCTAATGTTGAACCATCCTTGGATGCCTGGTATGAATCCCACTTGGTTATGATGTATTATTTTTGTTATGTTGTTGAATTCTATTGGCTAGGATTTTGTTGAGAATTTTTGCATCTATATTCATGAGGGATATTGGTCTGTAGTTTTTTGTTTTTTAATGATATTTTTGCCTGGCTTTGGTATCAGGGTTATGCAGCCTTCATAGAATGAATTCGAGAGTATTGTTTACTTTTCTATGTTCTGGAATGGTCTGAGTAGAATTGGTGTCAACTCTTCTCTAAATGTTTGGTAGTATTCTCCAGTGAAACCGTCTGGAATGGGGCTTTTTTTTTTGGTTAGGAGTTTTTTATGACGCCTTCAATTTTATTTATTATTTTTTCCCGTACAAAAATTTATACATACATTGTTATGTAACCCTAATTGCTCACCCCATACTGTGACAGCACACTCCTCCTTCCCATCTGATTCCCCATGTCCATTCAAACAGCTCCTAACCCTCTCTGCCTTCCCATCTCACCTCCCGACAGAAGCTGCCCGTTTAGTCTCTTGTATCTACTTGAACTAAGAGGCACACTCCTCACGAGTATCACTTTATGTCCCACAGTCCAGTCCAATCCATGTCTGAAGAGTTGGCCTTGGAAATTGTTTTAGTTCTGGGCTGACAGAGAATGCAGGGGCCATGCTTTCCAGAGTTCCTCCAGTCTCAGTCAGACCATTAAATCTGGTCTTTTTACTAGAATTTGAGTTCTGCACCCCACCTTTCTCCTGCTCCATCCGGGACTCTCTCTTGTGTTCCCTGTCAGGGCAGTCATTGGTGGTAGCTGGGCACCATCTCGTTCTTCTGGTCTCAGGCTGATGAAGTCTCTGGTTTATGTGGCCCTTTCTGTCTCTTGGGCTACTACTTTCCTTGTGTCTTTGGTGTTCTTCATTCTCCTTTACTCTGGGTGGTTGGGGCCAATTGATGCAACTTAGATGGCCACTTGCAAGCTTTTAAGACCCCAGACACCACTTACCAAAGTAGGATGCTGAACATTTTCTTAATAAGCTTTGTTATGCCACTTGACCTAGATGTCCCCTAAAACCATGGTCCCCAGACCCCCATCCTTGCTACTCTGTCCCTTGAAGTGTTTGATTGTATTCAGGAAACTTCTTAGCTTTGGTTTAGTCCAGTTGTGTTGACTTCCCCTGTAGTGTGTGCTGTCCTTCGGTTCACCTAAGGTAATTCTTATCTACTATCTAGTTAGTAAATAACCCTGACACTCCCTCCCCACCCTCGTAACCATCAAATAATGTTTTCTTCTGTGTTTAAACCTTTTCTTGAGTTCTTATAATAGTGGTCTTATACAATATTTGTCCTTCTGTGACTGACTAAATTCACTCAGCATAACGACCTCCAGCTTCCTCCATGTTATAAGACGTTTCATGGCTTCATCGTTGTTCTTTATCATTGTGTAGTAATCTACTGTGTGGATATACCATAACTGGTTTATCCATTTGTCCATTGATGGGCACATAGGTTGTTTCCATCTTTTTGCTATCGTGAACAGTGCTGCAACGAACATGGGTGTGCATGTATCTATTCGTGTGATGACTCTTATTTCTCTAGGATATATTTCAAGGAGCAGGATAGCTGGATCGTATGGTACTTCTATTTCTAGCTTTTTAAGGAAGTGCCAAATCAATTTCTAAATGGTTGTACCATTTTACATTCCCACCAACAGTGTATAAGTGTTACAGTCTCTCCACAACCTCTCCAGTATTTATTATTTTGTGTTTTTTGGATTAATGCTAGCCTTGCTGGGGTGAGATGATATCTCATTGTAGTTTTGATCTGCAATTCTCTGATGGCTAATGATCGTGAGCATTTCTTCATGTGTCTGTTAGCTGCCTGAATATCTTCTTTGGCAAAGTGCCTGTTGATATGCTTTGCCCATTTTTTAATTGGGATATTTGTCTTTTTGTTGTTGAAGTTTTGCAGTATCTTGTAGATTTTAGAGATTAGATGCTGACCGTATTTGTCATAGCCAAAAATTTTTTCCCAGTCTGTAGGTTGTCTTTTGACTCTTTTGGTGAAGTCTTTTGATGAGCATAGGTGTTTGATTTTTAGGAGCTCCCATTTATCTAGTCTCTCTTCTGGTGCTTGTGCATTGTTACTTATGGTTTCTATCGTGTTTATGCCATGTATTAGGGCTCCTACTGTTGTCCATATTTTTTCTTCCATGATCTTTATCGTTTTCAATTTTATATTTAAGTCTTTGATACATTTTGAGTTAGTTTTTTTGCATGGGGGGGGTGAGGTATGGGTCTTGCTTCAGTTTTTTGCAGATGGATATCCAGTTATACCAGCACCATTTGTTGAAGAGGCTGTATGATGTCTTCAATTTTATCTTTTGTTATGGATCTGTTCAAATTTTCTACTTCAGGTTGTGTTAGTTTAGGTAGGTAGTGTGTTTCTAGAAATTTGCCCATTTCCTCTAGGTTTTCAAATTTGTTGGAGTATAATTTTTCATAGTATTCTGTTATGATCCTTTTTATTTCAGTTGGTTCTGCTGTAATGTCACCCATCTCATTTATTATTTGGGTTATTTGTATCTTCTGTTTTTTTGTTTTTGTTTTTTGTCAATTTGGCCAGTGGTGTGTCAATTTTATTGATCCTTTCAAAGAACAAGATTTTAGTCTTGTTGATTCTATTGTTTTTCTGTTCTCTGTTTAATTTATTTCTGCTCTGGTTTTTATTATTTTGTTTCTTCTGGTGATTATGGGCTTCTTTTTCTGCTCTCTTTCTAATTGTTTGAGTTGTTGAGTTAATGTTTTGATTTTGGCCCTTTCTTCTTTTTTGATGTGTGCGTTTATTGCTATAAATTAACCTCTGAGTCCTGCCTTTTGCTGTATCCCAAAGGTTCTGGTATGCTGTGTTTTCATTCTTGTTTGATTCTAGGAATTTTTTAATTCCATCTTTGATTTCTTCTATTATCAATAGTTTTTACAGAAGCAAGGTGTTATTTAGTTTCCCTATACTAGTTTTTTTCCTTGTTCTATCTGTTATTGATTTCTACTTTTATAGCATTGTGATCAGAGAAGATACTTTGTATTATTCTGATGTTTTTGAATTTTTTGATGCTTGCGTTGTGGTTTAAAATGTGGTCTACTCTGGAGAATGATCCATCAGCATTGGAGAAGAATGTGTACTTTGCCACTGTTGAGTGAAGTGTTCTGGATATGATAATGAGGTCAAGTTGATTGATTGTGGTATTTAGATCTTCTGTGTCTTTGCTGAGTTTCTTCCCAGTTGTTCTGATCTTCACTTACAGTTGTGTGCTAAAGTCTCCTAGTATTACCTTGGAAGTCCTTATTTCTCTTTTCAGTGCTGTTAGAGTTTATGTATTTTGGAGCTCTGTCACTGGGTGTGTATATATTTATTATGGGTATGTCCTCTTGGTGGACTGACACTTTAATCATTATATAATGTCCTTCCTTGTCTTCTATGATGAATATTGCCTTAATGTTTATTTTATCAGAGATTAATATTGCCACTCATTTTTGTGTGTGTGTGTGTTATTGTTTGCTTGATCTATCTTTTTCCACTCTTTAAGTTTTGGTTTATTTATATCTTTCTATCTAAGGTGTGTTTCTTGCAGACAGCGTATTCATGGAATGTGTTTTCTTAATCCTTCTGCCACTCTTCGTCTCTTTACTATCACATTTAGGCCATTTAAATTCAGTGTGATTATTGATAGGTATGAGTTTATTGCTGTCATTTTGTTATGCTTGTGTGTGTGTATGTGTGAGCGTGTGTGTGGTGTTGATGCTTTCTTCATTCCACTTAATTTTCTGTGCCAAATTTTTTAAATTGTGGTATGTCTCTTCATTTCCTTCATTGTTGTTGGTTTTGTGTGTACTGAGTCTTTAAGATTTTCTTCTTTATATTTTGATGAGTAGGTTTGTAAACTTTGTGGTTAATCTGAATTTATCTTTATCTTCATAAGTTTAAAGCAATAATTCATTTCTCTATATCGTCTTGACTTCTTCTCCGTATGGAAGTTCTAAACCTATACCCTTCATTCCCCCTTTATGTTTTGAAGTGGTCATCAGTTACAGATTGACATCGCTGCTTCCCTGTTTTCTTATAGTTTTACTTTATTTTTTAGAGTTCTTTATCTGCGTTGATATTTGACTGATGTTGTCATGTGTTTTAATCTCAGGTTGTTGTCTGGTGTTGTTAGTTTTCTGTCTGAAGGACTCCCTGTAACATATCTTGTAAAGTTGGTCTGGTTTAAAAAATTACCTTAATTTCTGTTTATCTGGAAATGTCCTAATTTCACCATTGTATTTGAGGGATAATTTTGCTGGACATATAATTCTTGGTTGGCACTTTTTTTCTTTCAAGGTTTTATATATGTCATCTCAGTGCCTACTTGCCTGCATGGTTTCTGCCGAGTAATCAGGCCTTAGTTTTATCAATGCCACTTTGTAGGTAATCTTTCATTTTTCCTGAGCTGCTTTCAGGATTCTTTCTTTGTCTCTGGTTTTGGAAAGTTTGATTATGTCTCGGTGTTCTTCTTTCGGGATCTATACTATATGGGGTCCGCTGTACTTCTTGGATGGTTAGCCTCATCTTTCATTATATTAGGGAAGTTTTCTGTCAGCAAACTTTCAACAATTCTATTTTTTTGACTTCTACCCTTCTGGGATTCCAATCATACGTAAGTTAATCTCCTTGATGGTGTCCCACATAACTCAGGCTTTCTTCATTCTCTTTTTTTTTTAGTGTTCCTTGAACAGATTAGTGTTTTAAGGGATCTGTCTTGTATTCTGCTGGTCCTGTCTTCCATTGTTTTGATTCTACTCCTATGACTTTCCATTGAGTTCTTTATTTCTGAAATTTTATTGTTAAGCTTCTGGATTTCTAGTTGCTGTTTTTGTGTGGTTTTCAACTGTCTACTTGTTTTGTCATTTTGTTCTTTTCTTATTTTCCTCAATTCAACTGGCACTTTGTCTGTTCTTTCCTTGGTTTTATCTGTGTCTTCCATAGTTCTGTCTGTGTCTTTTCTTGATTCCTTTGAGGACCCTATACATAAGTCTTCGGAATTCCTTATCAGGAAGTTCCATTACATCTTCTTCCTCAGGGAGGATTTCTGGTTCGTTATTTTGGTCACTTGCTGGGGTCATTTTGCCCTGCTTCTTTAAGTGGTTTGCTATTGTCTGTTGTCTCTGGGACATTAAGGGGTTATTGTACTTATTTTTTAATTGTATAATTGTTTGCTGTGTCCTGTTTGTTTTCTTTTGTTTTTGTTTTGATGATTCCTGGCGGGCGTGGCTGGCATGGTGCTCTGGTCACTGGACTGGCTGTGGCGGAGTGCTCCCTGTCTCTGGGCAAGTGGGACAGCAGGTAGGTGTGGGAACTTGGGTCTCTGTTTACTGGTCTTGTGGAGCAGCTGAGGGTGGGTTGATCGGGCTTTGTTCTCTGTCTTCAGTTTGGTGGTGCAAGAGGAGGGAGTGGTATTCTCCTTGCACGTAGAGAAGCCAGTGTCATGGGTGTGGTAGGCAAGTGGATGCAAGGTGGTCACCTCTCATCAGTTGAGGGAAAGGTGTGGGTAGTAGAGGGTGGCAACAGATGGACATGCGCATAGCCATTCTACTTCTGCCTCTTGGGCAGGGCGAGGGAGAAAGGAAAGGTAGGTAGATGCTCGCTTATTCACGCTGCATCTGTCAGTGGGCAGGGAGAGGGAGGAAAGGACCTCAGGGGTATATGTGCACAGTCCTGGCTCCTCTGCTCCTCTTTGGGTAGGTTAAGGGAGGGAGTCTTACCTGGCAGATGTGTGTGCAGTGGCACTGCTCAAGGGGAGGGGTGGGAGGAACACGCTACAGGGGATTGCACGCACAGTCACAGCTGTTCTTCCCCTCACTGGGTGGGTTAATGGAGGAAGTCACAACTGGTGGATGTGTGCATGGTGGTGCTGCCTCCCCCTTGCACTGGTAGGGGAGGGTGGGGGGGGCAGCAGAAGGGTGTGCATGCAGTAGAGTCTCCTCTGCCTCTTGCTGGGCAGGGGGAGAAATGAGGGAGCAGTGAGTTGGCTCTCTTGCTATCTTACTGCTACTGTCCTTCACCGAGCATTTTGGGGGGGGGTGTAGGTGGTAGGTGGGCAAATGCATGGGGGCATGCCTAGTCTTGCTTGTCGGGTGCATGGGGGGGTAGTGGACCGGGTTGGGTGGGGTAGGGGGAAAGAGGATAGGCTTGTTTTGTGGTCCCCCAGTCAGCTGAGGAAGTCAGGGTATTGGATCCTCTGCTGCCTCTGATCAGGTGGATGGTGAGAGAGGGCATGCATCTCTCTGGCTAGGTTACATGAGTTCCCGGGCACCTTGTGTCCACGGCAGACAGCGAGTGGAACCTGTCCCCTCCTGAGTATGAGGAAGGGGGCTGCCAGGGGACCAGTTAGGTGGGAGACCTCCTGCTGACACTCTGTGAGTCCACCGCCTCTTGCACACCACTCACCCCTGAGGTCAGGGGCTGCTGCTCAAGAGTATCTCTGGTTCTGGATCTTAGCTCCCTCCCTGCCTCTGCTTCTTTCTGTGTTGGTCTGTAAAGTTTTTCTACCCCTTTTAGGAAGTCGTGAAGTTGCCTTGCTGTTTTCTTCACCTGAGGTCACTGCTTGCTTTGTCCTAAGATGGCTGCATCGGGCCCCGGACAGCTGGCTGAGTTCCTCCATTTCATGTTACTCCTCTTTCACGGCTTTCACTCACTTTTTCCTTCCAGTCGGTGTTCAGTTCAGTTCTTAGACCTTCTTTTTGATGTTCAGGACCCCTCGGATTGTTATCTGCTTCTGTTTCAGTTGGTTTTTGGGGTCTTTGGTGCACAGGGACACTACGGTATGTGTGACTAAGCTGCCGTCTTGGTTCTGCTTCCTGTATATCTTCTTTAGAGAAATGTCTATTCAAGATCTTTATCCATTTTTTAATTGCATTGTTTGTCTTTTTGTTGTTGAGTTGTAAGTTTTTTTAAATATATTCTGGATACTAAACACTCATCACATACATAACAATACTTGCTATTACATATCTTTTTTATTGTAGCTATCCTAGTGGGTGTGAAGTGGTATCTTATTGGGGTTTTGATTGCATTTCCCTGATGGCTAATGATGTTGAGCATATTTTCATGTGCTTACTGGCCATTTGTATATCTTCTTTGGAGAAATTCCTATTCAGATTCCTTATTAATTTTTTGACTGGATTATTTGTCTTTTTATTACTGAGTTGTAAGACTTTTTTTATAAATTTGAAATACAAGTCCCTTATTAGATATATGGTTTGCAAATACTTTTTCCCTTCCTGTGGGTTGTCTTTAGCTTTCTTGTTGGTGTTCTTTGAAGTGCATTAGTTTTTAATTTTGATGAAGTCCAATTTATCTATTTTTTCTTTTGTTAGTAACTTCTAAAAAACTGTCAAAACCATTTTTCAAAGTAGTTGTACCATTTTACATGTCCACCAGCAATGTATGAGGCTTCTAGTCACTGCACATCCTCACCAACATTTGGTACTGACATCTTTTTACTTTTATCAACTTTAATGCATATACAAAGGGTATCGTTTTTGTTTTAATTTGATTTCCCTGTTGACTAATTACATTAAGCATAATTTCATCGCTTATTTACCATTCATGTATCTTTTTTGTGGCATGTCTGTAAAATCTTCTGCCCACTTTTCAACTGGGTCATATGTCTTATTAATCAATTATAAGAGTTCTTTTTATATCCTAGAAGTCAGTCCTTGGATACATGTATTACAATTATCCCCCCTTTCCAGACATGCATTACCTTTTCATCCTTTTTTTAACTTTAATTTTGGTGAAAACATACACAGTAGAACATACATCCGTTCATCAATTTCTACATGTTTAATTCAATAACATTGGTCACATTCCTCACTGTCCTACCACTCTTGCTATCTCTACCCATACCGTTTCACCACCATTGACTTAACCCCCAAACTTCTCATCTATGCTTTAGAATTAGTGTTAACAATCCGATCTCATATAGATTATAATTCTTTAAAAGAGTGCAATGCTCATGGTGAACATTCTTTACTAATTTAGCTAAATGGTTGTTCAGCTTAAAGATAACTTCAGGGGATAATTTCGGTCCATGGTTTGAAGACTTTCTCAGAGCAGTAGATTTGGGGGTTCCTTCAGTCTCAATAGGTAGTAAGTCTGATGAATCTTGATCAAAAGGGAAAAAAATGTAGACAAGAATAGCAAATTCTTACGGAATTCAGACTTACTAGGCCTTTTCATTTCCTTGATGGTATTTTCAAAGAGCAAAAGGTTTTAATTCTTATTTTAATACTGTATTTTTTTCCTTTATGGTTTGTGATTATTGAATCCTAAGAAACATTTTCTTACTCCAAGATTACAAAGATTTCTCCTATGTTTTTCTTGTCCAAGTTTTATAGTTTTAGGTTTTACATTTAAGACTATGATTCATTTTGAGTAAATTCTGTTCATGATGTGAGGTAGGATCTTTTTTTTTTTTTCCTTCCATATGGACAGTCAGATGCACCAACACTATTTATTGAAAAGACTATCCTTTCCCTCAGTGAATTATCTTGGCACCCTAGATGAAAATTAGTTGATTATATATGTGTTCATCTATTTTAAGTTTCCATTCTGTTCCATTGATCCTGTGGCCTATCATTTCACCAATAACAACTGGTCTTGATTACAGTAATTTTATTCTATGTCTTAAAATCAGTTAGGTGAAGTTCTCCAATCTTGTTTTTCTTTTTAAAATGTGTTGTGCCTATTTAGACTCATCTAGTCATATTCTACCAAAAAATTCTGTTGGAGTTCTGAATGAGGTCGTGTTGAATCTGTTGATCAATTTGGGTAGAGGTGACATCTGAATAATATTAAGCATATCCATTCTTGAAAATGGTATTTCTCTCTATTAATTTAAGTCATCTATAAATTGTCTCAACAGTGTTTTGAAATTTTCAGCATAGAAGTTTTGGATGTCTTTTGTTATCCTTATTCTAAGGTATTTCTTGGAGCAATTGTAAATGGAGTTTTTTAAATTTAATTTTCCAGTTGTTTGCTGATAGTACATAAAATACAATTGATTTTTATATCCTATAACCTTGTACTCTGCAATAGTTACTTGTTTATTCTAGTAGTTCTTTTGTAGACTCCTTGAAATTTATCATCTGAAAAGAGAGACAGTTTTACTTCTTGCTTCATAATCTTTATGCCTACTGTTATTATTATTGCTTTAATTAAGTGGCTATGGCATTTGGTACAATGTTAAAAGTGGGGAAAGTGGGCATCCTTCCCTTGATTCCAATCTTTGGGGGAAAATATTCAATCATTCACCCACTATGCATGATATTAACCAAAGGATTTTAGTATATGCTCCTTATCAGATTAACACATTCTCTACTATTCCTAATTAGATGAATTTTTATCAAGAATGTGTGTTACCAGAAAAAAAAGGTCCTGCAAGGTCAAGAAGGGAGAGTGTTGATATGTCGAGGGGTTGTTAACCAATGTCATAAAACAATATGTGTACTGACTGTTTAATGAGAAACTCTTTGTTCTGTAAACCTTCATCTAAAGTACAATAAAAAAAAGAATGTGTGTTGAATTTTTGTCAACTGTTTTTTCCCCATCTTTTGAAATGATCACGTTGTTTCTCTTTATTTTGTTAATGTTGAACCAGCCTTGCATTCCTGTTATGATACATCATCCTTCTTCTGTATTGTCTATGTTAATATTTTATTTTGTAAAAGATTTTTCCATTTATGTTCATGAGGGATGCTGGTCTGTAATTGTCTTTTCAGGTTTTGGTATGTCAGATTTTCCTATCAGGGCTATGCTAGCCTCATGTATTACATTGGGCAGTGATCGCTCATCCTTTATTTTCTGAAAAGTTTGTAAAAGTTTGATATTATTATTTTTTAATATTTGACAGAGTTCACTATCAAAACTTTTTTAGTTTTCTTTGGTAGAAGATTTTTGATAATACAATTACTTCTATAGGTTAAAGACTTCTGAGATTTTTCTGTTTCTTGTGATGATTTAATAAGCTGCTCTTTAAAGGAATTCATCCATTTTACTGAGGTTGTTCAATTTGATGACATTAAGTTGTTCATAAAATTCTCTTATTATTATCTTTTTAATGTCTTTAGTATTGTAGTGAAAAACTGTCTTTGATTCCTTACATTGGTGGTTTTTGTCTTTTCTCTTTATTGATCAACCTAGGTAGGGGTCTGTGAATTTGTTTCTCTTTTCAAAGACCCAGATTCTGGTTTTATCAATATTCTCTAGTGTTTGTTTTTTGTGTTGTCACTTTTTGGTCTTATCTTTATTCTTTTCTCCCTGTGCTTTGGGTTTGCTTTTCTTTTTTTCCTTGTTTCTTCAGGGGGACCCTTAGGTCATTGTTTCTAGACCTATCTTATTTTGTAATTAAAGGAATTAAAATTGTTTCCCTCTAAGCACTGCTTTATCTGCATCCTACAAATTTTGATATCCTGTGTTTTTGTCATTAACTTCAAAATATTTTCTAATTTCCTTTTCAGTTTATTCTTTGGACTATAATTCATTTAGGAGTATATTGTTAAATTTCAAAATATTTGGTATTTCCCAGCTATCTTATTGTCATTAATTTTTAATTTAACTATTATGGATAGAGAAAACATTCTGTATAATTTCATTCCTTTTATATTTGTCGATTTGTTTTATTGTCCAGCGTAAGGTCTATCTTTATGAACATAACATGTGCACATGAAAAGACTATGTATTCAGTAGTTATTTGGTATAGTGTCTATAAATATCCATTAGATCACGGCAGTTCACAGTGTTATTCAAATCTTCTATGTCTTTACTGATTTTTTTCTAGTTGTTTCATCAATTAATGAGAAAGGGGTATTAAAATCTCCTAATATGGTTGTAGAAACATCTATTTCTCTCTTTTATTAATTCAATTTTTGCTTCATGTATTTTTAAGCTGTTTGCTAGATGCATACACATTTATATCTTTCTGATGAAATGTTCCTTTATCATTATGAAATATACCTTTTTATTCTTGATAATATCTTCTGTTTTCAAAGCTATTTTACATAATATTAACCTATCCTTTCCATACATTTTATGCTGTTTCCCTGGTATAGGCTTTTCCATTCATTTATTTGAACATATCTGTGTGTCTTTGTATCTAAAACATATAGTTTATCCACTCAGATAATCTTTGCCCTTTAATTGGGGTGTTTAGACTTTTAATATTCAACATAATTATTGTTATCACTGGATTTCATTCAACAACTTTATTATTTGTTTGTTTGTCCCTTGTGCTTGCTACTGTTGTTGTTGCTGCTGCTGTTCCTCCTTTCCTGACTTTTTAAAAAAATAATGTAAATGTGAAAAATAGTCTAAAAGACGAAGAATGCCAAGAAACACCCTGGCCTATCAACAAGGAGGGACCTCCCTTAGAATCCAGTCCCTAATTTGGACTTCTTGCCTCCAGAACTATGAGAAAATAAATTTCTGCTCTTTAAAACCAAAAAAAATTTTTTTTAAGTAATTTTTTTAGTATTCTATCTTAGTATTTCTATTTGCTTTCAGAGCCCTGGTTGCCAAGTGGTTAAGTGCTACAGGTGCTAACCAAAAGGTCAGCAGTTCAAATCTACCAGCCACTCCTTGGAAACTCTATGAGGCAGTTCAACTCTGTACTATAGGGTTGCTATGAGTCAGAATTGACTTGACGGCAATAGGTTTGGTTTTTCTGGGTTTTTTTTAATGGCTTCTGAGCTATACATCTTTATATATTTTTTATTTTTAGAGGTTGCTCTAAGAATCACAATACATATCTGTAATCTTTCATATTAGATGAAAATTTTATGTAAAATATCTTGCAAACATATAGGTACCTTTAACCGCCTCCCCCTCCTCCACATGCATATGAATGCACACTCCATACGTTATGCTATAGTTTTATGATTTTTATAGTAGTTTTATGTATTAGTTTTATAGTATTTCTTATGTATTACATCTGCATACATTGAAAATCCCAAAGGTCAAATGGTAGAATTTTTGTTTCAAACATCCATAGGTTTTTTTTAAAGAACTTAAGAAGATAAAAACAACCTTTTATTTTTATTCTGATATTTACCATTTTTTATGTTCTTCATTTGCTTCTGAAGATCCAAGTCTTCTGCTGATATAAATTTCCTTTCCACTTGAAGAATGTCCATTAACATTTCTTGTAGTACAGGTCTGCTGGAGACAAATTTTTCTTAGTTTTTTTTTTTTTTTAAATTGTCTTAATTTTGCCATCATTCCTGAAGGATACTTTCATGGGACATGAAATTCTGGGTTAACTTATTTATTGTTTCTGCTTTAAAGATGATATATTATACTGTCTCCTGGTATGATTTCTAATGAAAAATCTGCTATGATTTGAATCATCATTCTTTTATATGTGAAGCAAAATTTTTTTCTGGCTGCTTTCAAGATTTTCTTTTTATCTTAGGGTTTCAGATTGTGATGTGTCTAAGTGTGGTTTCTTATAATAGCCCTCATGATTTTAAATTGCACCTCAATATGCTTTACCCCTTGATTTTCTGTCATTCTCAATATATCAGTCCTCTAAGTCTGGCACTCACTTCCTCTCTACTTTCTTCACTCCTAAGCTGTCAATGTTGGAATGGTCAAAACTATTGATTCACAATGTAGTATTTCATAATTCTACTGAGGCATCAGAGATCCATAGCAATACCTTAATTCTCCAAAAGGATCATTCCCAGTGAAAAACAGCATGAAAGAGAGAGACACACATTCAGACAGAAAAGAATTAGTAGCTATACAGGACACAAAGAACTAATTCCTAGCACAACTAACTACCCCAAACCCTTTTGAAGTGAATTCAGTGAAACACCTTTTGAATGAGTTCAGAGATAAAAGTACCAATTTTAGAAAGAAGACTATAGACCAGATACTTATATTTAAGAAGTTATTTCACCAATTAAACAGAAAGGACAATTGTCCAGTCCAGCTAAAGTCATCAAAGGCCTGCACAATCAGTGAACATGAACTCACTCTGTTCGGGTATACTCAGAATATCAGAAAAATTAGTAGATACAAAGAGTTTATAATTCTTAGTAAATAATCCCATATATTCATATCACACCAAGACAAACACTGGAGATACTTATATTAATGGCTGTTTAGACTTTGAGGGCATGTTATATTATTTTTCCCTCTAATGGGTCCTGGATAGCATGGATATCTATTCTCATGGATAGATAGTTTCTAGTCACATCACTAAGTTCCTTTATAAATTAATCCTGACTATATCATATTGTTTAACTACTCTTAGAATGGTTCTTGGGAGCTGTCCAAGTATACAACTATGCTGTCAGAGTTCAGAGTGGCCTGATAATTCTTTACTCCATCTTCATCCCAGGAACCCTTTGTCTTTTTTTTTTTTTTTCTGTCAATCTTATCATCATATCATAAATACCTTACTATGTCATATCCACATAGATACTGTGATCATTAAGGTTATGTGTCAACTTGGCTGGGACAATGATTCTCAGTGGTTTGGCAGTTATGACATAGTTTGGCAGTCATATGATAATGTGACCGCCTCCATGATGGGATCTGCTGTGAGTAGCCAATCAGTTGAAAGGGCGTTTCCTTGGGGGTGTGGCCTGCATCGAATATATAAGCGGACATTCCGGCAAGTCTCGTGGGCTTTTGTTTGCTCTCGATCCTGCAGCTGGCTCTTGTTTGTCTGACCTCCGGTTCTTGGGTCTTGAGCTAGCAGTTTACCTGCTGTCTTGCCTGCCAATCTTGGGATTTGTTAATCTTCGCAGCCTATGAGCAAGAGCCCTGCTGTCTGACCTGCTGATCTTGGGTTCACTAGGCCCTGCAGCTACGTGAGTCAGGAGAAGCTTCTATCCTGACCCACGGACTTGGGACATTCCAGCATCTACAATCATGTGAGCCATTTCCTTGAAATAAATCTCTCTGTATATATATATTTATATGCTTTACTGGTTTTGCTTCTCTAGAGAACCCAGCCTAAACTTTTGTATATGATACAATAGTTCTCTAGTGGCAAAAAAATATTAACAGTAATTTTGCTTAAAAACATAAGACTGTTCATAATCATTCAAAAAAATTAGGATATACAGTACACATTTCAAAAACATTAAAGAGGAAATGGTGCAACAATGGTGAATATACTTAAAAATTATAATACAGTTAAAGAATATACTTAAGGACATGGGGTTTCCATGGGTTGGAATTAACTCAGTGGCAACTGGTTTTGTTTTGTTTTTTAATCATCAAATCCAAACGATCTCAGCTTACATAAATACTCTTCAAGAACTGTCATTATTGTTTACTTTTTCTTCCTATAAATCTCCCTTTCCAAGAGGTAAAGATGAATTTCATGGTTTTCATTAAAATACAATATAAAAAGGAGACAATGCTGCATCCTGTACAGCATCCTGGGTTCTTCAGAAACCTCTTGGAAATACACAGTTGATGGTGATATTACCCAGACTGACTAAAAAGTTTTCAAGGGATGTTGTTGTTGTTAGCTGCTATCGAGTTGGCCCGAGTCATGGTGACCCCATGCATAATGGAACAAATGCTGCCTGGTCCTATGCCATCCCTATGATCGGCTGTGGATCAGACTATTGGGATCCGTAGGGTTTTCACTGGCTGATTTTTGGAACTAGATTGCCAGGCCTTTCTCCGCAGTATGTCTTAGTCTGGAAGTTCCACTGAAACCTGTTGAGCATCATACTAACACACAAGCCTCCACTGACAGATGGGTAGTGGCTACCCATAAGAAGCATTGTCCAGGAATCAAGCATAGGTCTCCCAAATGGAAGGTAAGAATTCGACCACTGAACCACCGAGTAGCATCTATTTTACTCTTTTGGAGAGAGAGGGTTGTTATAGCTTCCTGACATCTCCTATTGCTTGAGACTATGAGGAGAGCTTGCCAGCTAACCTAGTATAAATATACAACATACCCCTCACATATTTCTGAAAGTTTACTAGGAGGCAGGTTAGTTGTATGTAGGTCAGATCCCAGGTTTCCCTGACCATTTGTCCAGAATGAGGCCTAAGACTTCCTTGAATGTTGCCTCAACATACCTGCAACCACATCTATATTTGGGAGTAAGGTCTAAGAACCATAGTTACGAATCTTTTTCCCCACAATCCACTTCTTGAACCTTGGTGAATGATTATTTAACTAACTAGTTATCATGAGTTACATACTTTTGTAGTTTTTGTAATTGGGGATCAAGTGATTGACTCACATAAGTATGACTTTACTAAGCACATTTACTTGCTCCTTTTGAGCATTATCACGAACTTATAGCTTTTTACAGATTCAACTGCTTCCAACTATTGTAATCAGGGTCTTCTTTTTCACGTTCAAATAGTCAAAACTTAGCCAATAAAAGCTCTTTGAAGTTGACATCTTTGTCAGTACTTTCAGAATCTTGGAAAGGATTTTCTTTCTTTCTCACAACAATAATATATTCCAAACCAGTCTTATTTTCTCCTTCTGCAAACATGAAATCAGCTATTCTCCAAAGAATCCTGGCTCATTCTAGTGGACAATATTAGTGTCGACTGCCTAGTAAAATACTGAAACTAAGAAGACCTCAGTTTTCTCTCTAAAATAAGACTTGTAAACATCATAATATTGTAGCCTGTTAACCTTATACAGCATGTGTTTTAAGATACCAAATTAGATGACTTATAAGTTATTCTATTAGTTTTCTCATCCAAAATTTTGCTTGGATTAAAACATGCTACATATGCTTGTTGACCCCCATGAAACTAACCACAACAGATAAACAATATACAAGTTCTCATTTTGTGTGTCCTTAATATCTGTGCTCAATCAGGGAGATGTGTTGCCAGACTTTTTGGTGACTAAGATAAAAGGACCTAAGATATACAAATACTCCTCCACTCCAAAAATGGCAAAAGAAGGTGCTTTTCAGGTCTGGCAGAACTCTCATTTAATGTGGGCAATATCCTTTGTCAATAAGAAAAACATTATATAATTTTACTGTACCTGTTGGAGACTTTTATTCAGTCACTGTCCCATTATGACCTCTATCCAAATGGTTTCCACTAGAATATTCACTCCTAGTTCTTATCCTAGTTTTGTCTAACTTTCTTTCTCAAGCTACTTTGCTGACACCCCTTGTTCTACCTGCCCCTTGGTGCTTCTGTTCCCCCAGGTTTCTATTTTGTTAATTTTTTTCATTTCTCAGTCTATAAGTTATTCTTGACTGATTTCATTTGACACAAGTGTTTCAATTAGGTACATAGCATACAGTGGTGACTCAATAAGCATTTGTTTAATGAGTAAGTAACTGAATGAACAGGAAGAAAACTGGAATGAGGAATCAAATCTGAGTTCTGATACTGGTCTACCTAACTAGTTATTGCTTGTAAGCCAACTCACTTAACTTTTCTGGGCCTCAGTTTTTTTGTCTGCTAAATGAGTGGATTAGATTATATCCAACATCTTTCGAACACCTAACAATATCAAAGTCTAGTTGTAGGAAACAAAAATTTTTCTAGCTATTTCAAATGAAAAGGACTGGTTTCATTTTTAAATTTTAATTATTTATTACATAAATTTCCAAAATTTAAAACAGTAGAAAAACTAGTATAATGAACCTTCACATAGCCTTACACAGTTTAAAATGCTCTGACCATATGGCATATATGGTCCTTCTATATCTCTACCCACTTTCCTCACCCAACAGGATTATTTTGAAGCAAACCACATGTGTTCTATCATTTCATCTGAAATTACTTCAGTATGTATCTTTAACAGATAAAACTTTTCTTAAATAACCACTGTACCATTGTCACACCTAAAATAATCAACAATCACTTTCAATAACATTAAATATCCAATCATTATTCAAATTTCCCCAATTATCTCATAACATTCTTTATAACTGGTATTTTGGAATTAGAAAACAAAAAAAGTCCACATATGGCATTTGGTTGATATGCTTTCTTTCATTTGAGAAAGGATAGCTTTATTTAATAAGCTTCTATATTAAACGATAATAAACTGAAGAAAAGCACACAAACTATAAATGTAGAGTTTGATGAAATATTTCAAAGTGAATAAGTGTTTGAGACATAGAACATTACTTCAGAAGCCTATCGCATACACCCTCCCAGTTAGTACCTCCTGGAGCCCTGGTGGCGTAGTGGTTAAGAACTTGGCTGCTAACCAAAAGGTTGGCAGTTCAAATTCACCAGCTACTCCCTGGAAACCCTATAGTGCAGTAATCTGAAATTACTTCAGTATGTATCTACTCTGCCCTATAGGGTCGCTATGAGTCGGAATTGACTCAACGGCAAGAGGTTTGATTTTGGGTATCACTCATGGGTGGCAAGAACGATAATGTGCTTAACTATTAACCAAAAGGTTGGCAGTTCAAACCTACCCAGAGGGTCCTCAGAAGAAAGGCCTGGTGATCCACTCCTGAAAGGTCACAGACTTAAAAACCCACAGAGTACAGTTCTACTCTGCAACACATGGGGTCGCCATGATTCAGAATCAATTTGACAGCAACCAGTTACTGGTTAATCATCATTCACAAAAAATAATAAACCAAAAACCAAACTCACTGCCGTTAAGGGTAGAACTGCCCTATGGGGCTTCCAAGGCTGTAAATCTTTATGGAAGCAGACTGCCACATCTTTCTCCAGTGGAGCAGCTAGTGGATTTCAACCCGACCTTCTGGTTAGCAGTTGAACGCTGTAACTACCGCGCCATCAGAGCTCCTTACAAAAAATACTGTATCATGAATTCCTACACCATAGATTACTTTTGACAGTTTTTAAATTTTATATAAATGGAATTACACCTACTCCTCACTTATCAACTATCTCGTTATCTGACATTTCAGTTTTACGACAATAGTAAAAAATCTACTATCCAACTATTTTGCACATTAACTATGTGGTGGGCATGGCAGCAATGGCTGCAGTGTCCCCTCCCTTGAGGAGGATCTCTGGGTGGCCTCTGGGAAGCTGGACTGTGCTGCCCGAGGCCCTCCACTCCCTCCTGCCGGCCAGGGCACAGCATCCAGCTGATGCTCAGGGCAGGCATCCTCCATGGCCATGGCCTCAGGTAGATGCGCAGGCAGCACCAAGCCAGCAGGTGCCTGTTCTGGGTTCCCAACGTTATGCAGCCTGAGGATCTACAGTACAAAATTGCTGTGGGGTGGAAAGGGAGGGAAAAAAGAGGCATCGGAGAGAGTGTTTGGAAGAAATGTGTGAAAGTTTAATGACATCCCAGAGTTAGCCAAACTGGGCCTGAAGCCTCCCTTGCTTGGTGGAGCTGGGGTCCACAGCCAGGCTCCCAGCACCTTCACAGGAATCCCCAAACCTGGATGGCTCCCCAGGCCCGAGGGTAGAGTAGGCTCCAGGATCTTGAACACTTCACTTGCAGAGTAGCGCCCTGGAGGCAGCTCTGAGAAGGAGGCTCTGATACAGCACAGGAGGAAGGTGAGGTAGTTAAGCTGTGGGTCCTCCAGTCACACAGCCAGCTTTAGCCAGCTTTGTCTCCTCCAAGCCTCCTTCTCTATAGAGGAATAATCCATAATTGGACTCATCACAGTGATAAGCATATCAGTAAATCATAGCTGTTACTACTTCTACGATCATATTTTCTAAATTAAAAAAAAAATGGACAAATGGATGGTCTGAAAATAGAAAAAAAAACCTCTATTTTCACGTAACACTGATTTTTGCATAATGACCTGCTCTTTGGAACCTAACCAAGTCTATAAGTTAGGAATGGATGTATACAGTAGATCTTGACCACACCTAATAATAATGTGTATATCATTATGAAATATTACACTTTATTTATAGAATGCTTTTTACTTTAAAGACTACTTTGACACTAATATAGCTATATAACAGCTTTCTCTTTGTATTTGCATGTATCTTTCCATCCTTTTTCTTTCAACTTTTTGTATTTGCATTTAAAGTATTTTTTATAAGTAGCATATAGTGAGTTTATATATTTTATCCATCTTTTCAATGGAGCTGTCTTTCCTTTTACATTTAATGTAATTAGTAATATATTAAATAATTTTATTCTATGTTCGTTTATCCTTTTGTTCATGTCTTCTAAAAATTTTTTATAAATTAAGCATTTTTACTTTTCCATTTCCCTTTCATTAATGTTGTTGTTCTTAGGTGCTGTTGAGTTGGTTCCAACTCATACTGACCCTAGGTACAACAGAAGGAAACACTGCCCAGTCCTGCATCATCCTCAAAATTGTTGTTATGCTTGAATCCATTGCTGCAACCACTTTGTCAATCCATCTCATTGAGGATTTTCCTCTCTTTTGCTACCCCTCGTCTTTACCAAGCACTGTGTTCTTCTCCAGGGACTGGGCCCTCCTGATAACATGTCCAAAGTATGAGAGACGAAGTCTTGCGATCCTCGTGTCTAAGGAACATTCTAGCTGTACTTCTTCCAAGACAGATTTGTTTGTTCTTCTGGCAGTCCATGGTATATTCAATATTCTTCACCAACACCATAATTCAAAGATATCGATTCTTCTTTGGTCTTCCTTATTCATTGTCCAGTTTTCACATGCATATGAGGCAACTGAAAATATCACGGCTTGGGACAGGTGCACCTTAGTCATCAAACTGCCTTCATTAATAGCTTATTAGTTATATACTTTTTGTTTTTATTTTAGTGATTATGTTAAAGTTAAAACATGCAAGTATTACAACATGCATCTTTGACTCATTGAAGTCTAATATAAATAATTTTTACTACTTCCTGACAATGTCAAGACTTTCACACAATTTAGCTTCATTTACCCCCATCTTCATTGTGTACAGCCCTTAGTGTGTATTTTAAGTCTTTATATATTTTAAATCTGACAAGACACAGTTTTTATTATAACCAAGTTTATTTATATTTACTCTTTCCAATGTTCTTCTTTCATCTCTGAGTTTTAATCTGGAAAAATTTCATTCCACTTGAAGAAAAGTCTTTAGTAATTCCTTCATTTTGAGCCTGGTGATGAATTCCCTTCTTCTAAAAATGCCTTTATTTCACCTTTACTTTTGAAGGCTATTTGGCCAGGCATAAAATTCTAGGATGGCAGGTTTTCTAAAATTTTTTCTCAGCAGTTTGAATATATCATTTCATTATCTCCTGATTTACATTATTTATGTAAAAAAGAAAGGTATCAGTTTTATTGTTGCTCCTTTGATGAACATACATTGTTTTCTTGGCCACTTTAAAATTTGTCTTTGTTTTTTAGCAGTTTTACTACAATATATCAAAGTGAGCCTTTCTTTGTTAATGTCCTGCTTGCGATTTCTAGCTTCCTAAATCATTAGGTTTATACCTTTCATCAGTATTGGAGAATTCCTGCCATAATCTTTTCAAATACTGCTTCTATTCCATTCTATCTCTCTTTTCCTTTGGGAATTCTGATTACTCAGTGTTATACTTTTGCACTGTGTCCCATATGACTCTTAGGTTTTTTTTTTTTCTGTATTTTCCATTCTCATTTCTGTTTGTATTTTAGTATGGATCTTAACTTCTGAACCATCCCGAGATAAAACATAGCAAACATAGAATGATATACGGTATTCTGAATTTCATTTTTTTTTTAACAATCTATCCTAGAAATCTCTCCTGCACTATACAGTGATATTCTTCAATCTTTTTAAATTATAGCTTCAAGTTGTACCAAGATTTAGTCAACCATTCCCCTCTTGATATTGGAATTGTTTCTAGCCTTTTGCTACTAAAAACAGAACTATGATTAACAGCCTTATACATATATCTTTTTGTGTATTTGTCATCTAAAATTTGAAATGTACTCTTAGGAATGGAATTGTTGCTTCTAGGGACAACTGTATATGAAAGTTGGAAAGATAAAGCCAAATACCTGTCCATAGGAAGATATCAAGTTTTGTTCCCATAAGCAGGGTATTAGAGTTTCCCCATAGCCCCACCAACAATTGTAAAACTCCTGGATTTTGCCAAATAATAAGTAAATAATTACATATCTGTTTACCTTTGTCACCTTTTAAAAAATGTTGTTGTGGTAAAATGTAATGAAAAGTTTGTCATCATAGCCATTTTTTTTTAATTGTACTTCAGGTGAAGGCTTACAGAACAAATAGTTTCTCATGAGACAGTAGTACACAAATTGTTTTATGACATTGGTTAACAACCCACAACATGTCAACCCTCTTAACTTCTCAAACTTTTTTTTTTTTGGTGAAAATACACATAGCCAAAGATACACCATTTCAAAAACTTCTACATGCACAGTTTAGTGACAT
>NW_004443972.1:15239018-15276739 GCF_000243295.1 Trichechus manatus latirostris
GCTTCCGTGACCTTTCCTTGTATGAGTTGTGCTAGTTTCCCCTGTACTGTGTACTGTCTCACCCTTCACCCAAGATACCACTTATCTATTGCCTATTTAGTATTTTCCCCCACGCCTCCCATATCATAGCCATTTTTAAGTATACAATTAAGTGATATTACATTCATGGTGTTTTGTTACTATCACCATTATCCATTTCCAAAAGTTTTACATCACCCTAAACAGAAACTCAGCACTCCTTAAACAATAACTCTCATTCTTACCTCCCCCCAGGCCCTAGTAACCAGTAATAAACTTCTGTCTCCATGCATTTGTCTATTCTACAGCTTTCATATAAGTGAGATCATGCAATACTTGTCCTTTTTTATTTGACTTATTTCACTCAGCATAATGTTTTCCTGGTTCATCCATAACATAGCATGTATCAGAATTTCATTTTCTCTTTACAGCTGAATAATATTCCATTGTTATACATATACCACATTTTGTTTATCCATTCATCTGCTGATAGACATGGGGCTTGTTTCTACCTTTTGGCTATTGTGAATAATGGTGCAGTGAACACTGGTATACAAGTATCTGTTTGAGTTCCTGCTTTCAAGTCTCTTGGTTATATACCTAGGAATAAAATTGCTGGGTCATATGATAATTCTGTTTAACTTTTTGAAAAATCATTAAACAGTTTTCCATAGCAGCAGCACCATTTTACATTCCTACCAGCAATGGATGAGGGTTCCAATTCCTCCACATCTTCACCAACATGTATTAATTTTGTTTTTTTCTGGTAATAGCCATCCAAGTGGGTATGAAGCAGTCTCTCATTGTGGTTTTGACTTGCAGTTCCCTAATGACTAACATCCTTGAGCATCTTTTCACGTGCTTATTAGCCATTTGTCTATCTTCTTTGGAGAAATCTCTACTCAAGTTATTTGCTCATTTTTAAATTGTGTTATATTGTCTTTTTATTGTTGAGTTGTAGGAGCTTTTTATACACTCTGGATATTAAACTTTTATCAAATAGAGGTAGTCCCCAACTTATGACATACTGAGTTATGATGAATTGCACTTATTACCATCTGCTTTTTTTTTTTTTCTTTTGTGCAGCTTATCATTAGTAAAGAAATCAAAAGACGCATTGCATTGGGCAAATATGCTATAAAAGACCTCTTTAAAGTGTTGAAAAGCAAAGATGTCACCTTGAAGACTAAGGTGCTCCTGACCAAAGCCACGGTGTTTTCAATCGCCTCATATGCATGCAAAAGCTGGACGATGAATAAGGAAGACTTAAGAATTGATGCCTTTGAATTGTGGTGTTGGAGAAGAATATTGACTATACCATGGACAGCCAAAAGATCGAACAAATCTATCTTGGAAGAAGTACAACCAGAATGTTCCTTAGAACACTGGACATACTTTGGCCATGCTTTCAGGAGGGATCAGTTCCTGGAGAAGGACATTATGCTTGGTAAAGTAGAAGGTCAGCGAAAAAGAGGAAAAAGAGGAAGACCCTCAACGAGATGGACTGACACAGTGGCCGCAACGACGACCTCAAGCATAACGATTATGAAGATGGCGCAGGACCAGGCAGTGTTTTGTTCTGTTGTGCACAGGGTTGCTATGAGTCAGAACTGACTCAATGGCACCTAACAACATCATTAGTAATATGTACCACATACAATGCTGCAGTGCATAATTTGCTGATGTTATCATTCTCAGACGTGCACTTGCAGGTGTTCAACTTTATCATTTACTGTTCAAAATACTGTCATATAGATTTAGTTTTCTAAACCAAATTAGGGGCTTCAGTTGCTTGGAAACAAATGCTGATTGCTTTACTGAAGTCAATAGGCAGATTCGGGAAGCAGTGAGATGTTACTGCAAAATACATGAAGAAGAAAAGAAAAGGACCTTACAGGCAACTGTCACTAATTTTCTGACTAGAAATGCCATCCCCATTCCCACAGATAATCTAGATTATCCAGAACCTTCCATAAGTGGAGTTAGTTCCACAACTGACAAAATGCCAACATGGCCCAACTCTTCTTCATCGTTGGAGTAAATTTTTATAATTTGTGTATTTTTTTGTAGGTATATGTTAAAATATATCTGTAAGCTTATATGTAATATTTCCAACTCCCAAAGACAAATAACGATCGGATTTATAAAGATACTGATAATAAAAGGCAATAATAATGAAAATTAAAAAAAAAAAAAAAGAGGTATTAGAGTTATGTCAGAACGGAGTCATCAGAACGGAACCCCGTTGTTAAGTTGGGGACTACCTGTATATGATTCCCAAATATTTTCTCCCATGTTGTAGGTTGTCTTTTCACTTTACTGATAAAGTTCTTTGATGCACAAATGTTTTTAATTCTGATGAAGACCAGTATGTCAAATTTTTCTTCTGTTGCTCATGTTTTTGGTGTCATATCTAAGAATCCATGATCAAAAACAAGGTCCTGAAGTTTTACCCCAAGTTTCTTTCTAAGAGTTTTATGGTTTTAGTTCTTATATTTTGGGCAATAATCCATTTTGAGATAATTTTGATATATGGTGTGAGGTATGGGTCCATCTTCATTCTTCTGCATGTGGAGGTCCAGTTGTCCCAGCACCATATATTGAACAGACTATTATTTTCACATTGAATGGGCTTGACACCTTGGTCAAAAATCAGTTGGTCATGATGTACAGAATAATTTAGCTTTTTTATCATGAGTAACTTTGAGCAACGATTCATTTGTTTGAAAGTATTTTTGCCTTTTTCTTTGACTTCAGTTTCTATCTCCGGTTGGTTTTTCCAAAGGATGCATTTTTTTTTTCTGTTCAGTAGCTCTTAACATATTATAGTTACATTACAACCCTATGTCTGTGAAATATGTAACAAATATTTTCCCCATTTTTTTGTCTTTTTTACTTTGCTAATTGTGTGTCTGCTATGCAAAAATTTTTCATTTTTCATACAGAAATCAATAACTATAAGAACTAATAGAAAACTTTATTTAAAAATAGCAATAAAAGAGAAAATACCTACAATAAATTAAAAATAAACATGCAGAATCTTTATGAAGAAAACTTTAAAACACTCCTAAAACCAATTAGATATGAACAAATTAGAAAACATCCCTTGTTCTTGGATTAAATGATTCAACATCATAAAGGTGTCAATTCTGTTTAAATCAATTTATAAATTTAGTTTGATCTGAAACTGAAAAAACTTGATACTAAAGTCCACGTGGAAAAATAAATATGCAAGAATAGCAAAAAAACCCTGAAAAAGAAAAATTTAGAGGGAACACTGGCCCGTCTAGTTATTAAAACATATATAAAAAGCTATAATAATTAGTATAATATGGGCACAAGAATAGACAGAAGACAGGTGTGTGGTAATGAAAAACAATTTTAGCCTTTGTCCTTGGTTCCTGAGAAGTAAGCTGGAAGCAACTGAGGTACCTTTACCTGAAACCTCCAGACCATACCTGAGGATTCATGCTAACAAATGGGGGCTAACCTGACTCAGAAAAGACTCACTCGTCAGGCCAATGTCAACTAACTTCAGGAGGCATGACTTAGCCTATTGTGCATGTGCAATGAGGGCTCAATCATGACTAGCTAATAAAAGCTCTGAACAAGAAGTCTCAGAGAGCTTCCTGGTAGGCAATGGGAGGGTGATGTGCCCTCTTTGAGACACAGAGGCTCTGTGTTGGGAACCTTCCTAGACCTTGCCCATGCATATCTTCCTTATGACAATCCTGATCTGTATACTTTTGCTATAAGTCTATGATCATAAGTATTTTCCATGAGTTCTGAGAGTTGTTCCAGCACATTATCGAACCTAAAGGAAGAGGAGACAGTAGGTGAAAGCGAGGGTGTTGTGTGGACACCCAAAACTGAAGCTAGTGTCTGCCTATTTGGTAGTCTATCGGATGGTGTGCTTTTAACTTGTGAGGTCTACGAGTGGCTATGGTCAGGGAGACAGTGTGCCACATGGGCAGCTGGTGTCAGAAATAATTGAGAAGTGGGAAGGTGGGGACTAAATCAGTGTCCACAATTTGAGGGCTGGATTCATGCTGATTCTTGTCCATGAAGTTATCCATGAAACAAGTGAAGGAGAATACATTGTCCAGAAACGGATCCAAATACAGATATGGAAATTTAGTATATGATGAAGGTGGTATTCCAAATGACTAGGGAAAGATAGGACTTTTTAATAAAACTGGAGTACCTGGGTGGCACAATCTGTTAGGTGCTTGACTACTAACTGATAGGTTTAAACCCTTCTAGAAGCACCTTAGAAGCCCTAGTGATCTGCTTCCAAAAGGTCACAATCTTGAAAACTCTATGGAATGCAGCTCTATTCTGCACACATGGGGTCTCCGTGAGTTGAATCAACTCAACAGCAACCAGTTTGGTTTGTTTGTTTTTTAAACTGGATAGCCATTTGGAAAGATACATTTGGATTCATACTGCATATATACACAAGAATAAACCTCAAATGGATCTGAGAACTAAACATAAAATACAAAATGATACAAGTACTGAAAGAAAACACGTTAATTTCTTTCTGAAGTAGATGTTGGGTAAGGATTTATGACTACGACTCCAAATCCAGACGCAACAAAAAAAATGATTGATAAATTTGATACATAAAAATTAAAAATTTTGCATGACAAAAAAAAACAACATAAGTAATGTTCGAAGACAAATGACAAAAAGGAAGAAAATATTTTCAACATATAACAAAGATAAAGGCTAACATTCTTAATATATAAAGAACAATTAGACATTAATATATGATTCACACAATGTCTTTTAAACATATGAAAATATATTGTTTCACCCTTCATAAGACAAATTCATATTAAAATGATGCTGAGATACCTTTTCTCACCTATTAGACTAGTAAAAACGCAAAAGCTTGACAATACACCTTGCTGGTGAGAACGTAAAATGTTACAACCTCTATAGAACACAATTTGGCAATGTCAAACAATGCTACATAGGTGTTTATACTTGATCTAACAATCCCACTCTGAGGAATGTATTCTGCAGAAACACCTGCAAAGTATTAAAATACATACTACAAGGTCATAAACTGCAGCATTATTTGTAATTGCAAAACTCAATTTGCTCAGCATACAGACTAAGTATGGGGAAAGGATACAACCCTGAAGCACACGTTTATTGACTTTAAACCACACAGTATCCTTCGTTCTGTTTGAACCACTGCCTCTTGGTCTAAGTACAGGTTCCTCTTGATGCCTGCAACTATATTTAAACAATTCGGCAAAAATAATAACTAATAATAACAACAGTGCGTGTAGATATAAAGCAAATGTGGAATTCACAGTTGTGAATTTAAGTGACAGATATAGAAGAGGAAACTTCTGTAAGTGAAACTTTTCTCAAAATACAAAGAAAAAATTCTTTTCGTTTTTCTACAGTCAATTTTATCAATATTTATTATCCCGGTTAAACAAGTTTTACCCATTCCATGGTAATGTTTTCTTCTAATGGTTTCATTTTATATATTTCCATTTTATACATATCAATTTGCAATTTATTGTCATGTACGTCTAGGCAGTTTATCTCCACAGTATTTGTTAAAAAGTCTTTCTTTTCCCCACTAATTTAAAATGCTGACTTTTTACAAATATGTTTGAGTCTAGTTCTGAATTTTCTATTGTGTTTCACTGTGTTGGAACCATACTGTTTCAACTACAGAGGCTTTATGATATTTTTTCGTATCTGGCAAAGCTAGCCTCCACTCATGGTTCTTCTTTTTCACGGTTTTCATGACTACTCCTGCTTTTGCTGTTGTTGTTCTTCCTAATAATCTTAAAAATCTACTTCTCTAGAAAGAAACAACAAAAAACTCCTCTGGTATTTGTATTGAGGTTTAGATTTTAATTTATAATTTAATTAGGAGGAATTGACCTTTTGAAGGTAAGTTTTATGTTCAAAAACATAACATGCCTTCCTATTTGTTCAAGTTTTCCTTGGGAGCTTTCTGGGAATTTTATAGTTTTTCTTTACCTGGTTTTATCATATTAACTTTCTGCCTAGATTTTTTTGCCAATTTATTTTGTTTTGCTATTGAAAATTTGATCTTATCTTACATTATGACTTCTAACCGATATTAATGTGTTTATGTGAAGGTGTTAAGTTTTGTATGTTGATTGTATACTTTGCTATTTCTTTAAATTCTCTTATTGTTTTTACCAGTTTTTCCATCAATTCTTTGGTTTTTTTGGATACAGAATTATACCATCTGCAAACAGAAATGATTTTACTTCTTCTTTTTAAGTTTTTATGCCTTATCTAAAAATTCCATGGCAATATTGGTCATACTTATCATTACCTGACTTTAGTGGCAAAGCCTCTATTTTTTCCCTATTAACAAAGAAATTTAATATATGGAATTAGATGAGTACAATATTGCTGGGAGTACTGGAGGAAGAGGTTCTAGTAAGAGCCTTTTAAAATGACTCCCAGACCCCGGAAGACATGGCCCCGGACTCTCTGTTAGCTCAAAACTAAAACCATTCCCAAAGCCAACTCTTCAGGCAAAGATTAGACTGGACTATGGGACATAAAATGATACTCGTGAAGAGTGCGCTGCTTCTTAGCTCAAGTACATACATGAGGCTAAGTGGGCTGCTCCTGTTCAGAGGTGAGATGAGAGGGCAGAGCGGGTCAGGAGCTGGTTGAATGGACACGGGAAATACAGGGTGGAAAGGAAGAGTGTGCTGTCACAGTGTAGGGAGAGCAACTAGGGTCACGAAACAATGTATGTATAAATTTTTGTATGAGAGGTTAACTTGAATTGTAAACTTTCACTTAAAGCACAACAATAAAAAAATAAAATAAAATGACTTCCAGAACAAGATCACCGACCCTCCAGGGGAGCATGTTACCTCTGTCACTATCAAGCAGGTTTGGGATCAGAAGATTGTTAATGGGCCTGATGCATTAAAGAACATACCACTGTATCTGTGACTGAGGGCTGAGGAAGGTATCACCACCACTTACCAATACAACTGGCTCTCCTTAGCTGAGTAGGAAGTGGTGGTGAGCAGAATACTATTGAACAAAAGCCCAACATATTGAACTTGCTGGCTAGAAGCAATAGCAAGGTGGAGCAGGAAGGTGGCCTCCTCTTCAGTTCTACCTTCCTAATTTTGTGGAGGGCATCTTATTGGAGGGACCTAATGTGTATACAGAACCTTAGTGGTGACTGACTCATAGTGAACCCCGTGACAGAGTAGAACTGCCCCATGGGCTTTGCTAGGCTGTAATCTTTACAGGAGGTCGTTAAGTCTTTCTCCTGCAGAGCTGCTGTGTGGATTCAAACCGCCAACCTTTTGGTTAGCAGCTAAGCGCTTACCCATCATGCCACCAGGGCTCCTTCTGGCAGCCATAGTCACGGAAACACACTTTTAAGCTTCCCAGTCCCTTCAGTAAAGAGAGGAACAACGGAATGTAATCTTTTTAATATAATTTTATTTTGTTGTTGTTGTTGAGAATATACACGGCAAAACATAACACCAATTCGTCAGTTTCTATATGCAGCATTTAGTTACACTGACTACATTCGAGTTGTGCAACCATTCTCATCCTCCTTTTCTGAGTTGTTCCTCCCCCATTAACATAAATTCACCGCCCCCTAAGGTTTCTGCCTAATCTTTCCAGCTGCTGCTGTCAATTTGATCCACTATAGATAGTTCTTAAAAGAGCACAATGCTCAACGGGATATTTTTTACTGGTTAAGCTAAACTATTCTTTGATTTTAAGAAGACTTCACAGGATATTTTTGTTTAAGGTATAAAGATTATCTCAGGGCAATAGTTTCAGGGGTTTGACCAACCTTCACGGCTCCAGGAAGTCTGGAGTCTGTGAGAATTTGACATTCTGTTCTGCACTTTCCCCATTTTGATCAGGATTCTTCTATGGAATCTTTGATCAAAATGTTCATAATGGTAGCTGGGCCCATCCAGTCTTCCTGGTCTCGTGGCAAAGGATGTAGTTGTTCATAAAGGCAATTAGTCACAGATTCCATTTCCTCCTCCTAGTCTTGATTCTCCTTCTTCCTCTGTTGTTCCAGGTGAATAAAGGCCAATTGCTGTGCCTTGGATGGCCACTTGTAAGCTTTTAAGACACCAGGAACTACGCATTAAACTAGGAGGTAGAACAAAGGCACTAAACATGCTATTAGGCCAATTAATTTCATGGGATATTCCATGAAATCATGATGCTAAACCTCCAAACCAAAGAACCAAATCCCATGAGGTGTTTGGTTGTACATAATCATCATCAGTAGCTATTCTTTTTTTTTGTCATTGTTCTAAATACATCTATCACATAACTTTTGCCAATTCAACTTTTTACAGGTGTACAATTTATTGACAGCAATTACAATAATCGACTGTGCAACACTACCCTTAATCAACACAGTATTTCCATCACTGTTAACTTCTCCTTTCCCCCTCCTTTCCACCCCTCGTAACCACTAATAAGCTTTGTTCTCTATACATTTTGTTATGGATTAAATTGTGCCCCCCCAAAATGTGTGCCAACCTTGACTAGGCCATGATTCTCAGTATTGTGTGATTATGCACCTCTCTGTCATGTGATGTGATTTTCCTGTGTGTTGAAAATCCTACCTCTATGATGTTAATGAGGCAGGATTAGAGGCAGTTAAGTTAATGAGGCAGGATTCAATCTACAAGATTAGGTTGTATCTTGAGTCAGTCTCTTTCGAGATATAAAAGAGAGAAGCCAGCAGAGAGACAAGGGAACCTCATGCCACCAAGAATGAAGAACCAGGAGGGGAACGTGTCCTTTGGACTCCGGGTCCCTATGCTGAGAAGCTCCTAGACTAGGGAAAGATTGATGAGAAGGACCTTCCTCCAGAGTCGACAGAGAAAGAGAGCCTACCCTGGAGCTGGCACCCTGAATCTGGATTTCTAGCCTCCTAGACTGTGAGAGAATAAATCCCTCTTTGTTAAAGCCATCCACTTGTGGTATTTCTGTTATAGAAGCACTAGATAACTAAGACACAATTGTATTTTTTTGTCTTTTTATATAAGTGAGGTCATATAATATTTGCCTTTTGTGATTAATTTATTTCACTCAGCATACTGTCTTCCAGTTCCATTCAATACTGCAGCATGTATCAAGACTTCATTTCTCCTATTGGTTGAGTAGTATTCCATTGTAAGTATAAGCCACATTTTGTTTATGCATTCATCTGTTGATGGGCATTTAGATTGTTTCTACCTTTTGGCTACTGTGAATAGTCTGCAATGAACATTGGTGTACAAGTCTCAGAGTCTCTGCTTTCAAGTCTTTTGGGTATATATCTAGGAGTGGAATTCCTGGGTCATACGGTATACTACTATTTTTAGTTTTCTGAGGAACACCACACCATTTCCACAATGGCTGTACCATTCTGCACTCCCACCAGCAATGAGTAAGGGTTCTAATTTTCCCACATCATCACCAACAACTGTTGTTTCCTGTTTTGTTTTGTTTTTTCCCCTATCTTAGCCATCCTAGTGGGAATGAAATGGTATTTCATTGTAGTTTTGATTTGCGTCTGTCATGGATCGAATTGTGTCCCCCCAAAATATCTGTCAACTTGGCTAGGTCATGATTCTCAGTACTGTATGATTGTCTATCATTTTGTCATCTGATGTGGTTTCCCTATGTGCTGTAAATTCTATCATTATAATGCAACAAGATGGATTAGCAGCAGTTACACTGATGAAATCTACGAGATTAGATAGTGTCTTAAAGCAATCTCTTTTGAGATATAAAAGAGAAAACGGAGCAGACAGGCAAGGGGACATCATACCACCAAGAAAGCAGCACCGGGAGCACAGTGTGTCCTTTGGACCCAGGGTCTTCGCGCTGAGAAGCTCCTCAACCAGGGGAAGACTGATGACAAGAACATTCCTCCAGAGCCAACAGAGAGAAAGCCTTCCCCTGGAGCTGATGCCCTAAATTTGGACTTGTAGCCTACTAGACTGTGAGAAAATAAATTTTTCTTTGTTAAAGTCATCCACTTGTGGTATTTCTGTTATAGCAGCACTAGATGACTAAGACAGCATCTCTCTGATGGCTAATGAGGAGCCCTGGTGGCACAATGGTTAAGTGCTTGGCTGCTAAATGAAACGTTGTCAGTTGAAACCCACCAGTCACTCAGTGGGAGAAAGATGTAGCACTCTGCTTTCATAAAGATTTACAGGCTTGGAAAAACTATGGGGCAATTCTACTCATCCTATTCAGTGGCTATGAGTCAGAACTGACTCTGTGGCAGTGGCCTATGGGATGGATAACTAATGACACTGAGAATCTTTTCATGTGTGTGGTGGCCATTTGAATGTCCTCTTTGGTGAACTGTCTATTAAGTCCTTTGCCATTTTATGGTTGGGTTATTTGTCTTGTTGTTAAGTTGTTGAAGTTTTATATATATTTTGGTTATTAGGTTCTTGTCCGATATATGGTTTCCAAAGACATTTTTCCCAGTTGGTAGCTTTTTTTCACTTTTTTGGTAAAGTCTTTTGATGAACAAAAGTTTTTAATTTTTATGCAGTCCCATTTATTTATTTTGTCTTTCGCTGTTTGTGCTTTTCTTGTATTACATAACCCATTGTTAAAAGCTAGGCCTGATAGAGTTGTCCCTGCATTTTCTTCTAAGGATATTGTGGTTTTAGCTTGCACATTTAAGTCCTTAGTTCATTTTGAATTTGTTTTTGTGCATGGTTTGAGGCACAGATCCTGTTTGATTTTTCTGCATGTAGAAATCCCATTCTCCCCACATCATTTACTGAAGAGACTATTCTCTCCCCATCAAATGGACTCAGCAACCTTGTCAAAAATCAGTTGACTGCAGACATGTGGGTTTATTTCTGACTCTCAATTCTATTCCACTGGTCTATGTATCTACTGTTATACCAGTACAAGGCTGTTTTGATTACTGTAGCTGTATAATATGTTTTAAAATCAAGAAGTGTGACTCCTCCTACTTTGTTCTTCTCTTTCAACATTGCTTTAGCTGTTTGGGGCCTCTTGCCATTCCATATGAAGTTGAGGATTGTTTTTTTCTATTTCTGTAATAGAATGTAATTTAATCGATGATGAATGAGTCAATCAACTATATAAATCCTCTAATTCACATGAATCAGACAGAACAAATTTGTAGGCATTGATGAGCTATTCTCCATTTCTATTCAAGATAGGATATGACAGAATAAGATCAAAGTAAAGACTGTATAGCAACATAACGAGAACATTATAAAGGAAAAACTTCTGGTTTTTAAAAACCATCTCAAAGATATCAAAAAATACATCGGGTAATTATGTTTCTGGGATAATTACATTACTATTTTATATAAAGTACAGAAAAATGATTATCCTGATTTCTTCACCTGATTTAATAATTATCCATCCTATTTTTTATATCTATCACCAGATCATCATCTTGTTAGAGAATGGAACAAAATTTTACCTTTTCTAAGTCAAACGCTTTGGTTCAAAAACTCTCATCTACCCAACCCTTTGCCATCAAGTCAATTCTGACTCATAGCAACCCTATAGGACACAGTAGAACTGCCTCATAGGGTTTCCAAGGAGCGGCTGGTGGATTCAAACCACCCACCTTTTGGTTAGCAGTTGAATGCTTTTAACCACTGTGCCACCAGGGCCCTCATCTACAAGTGTTCTGCAATATAGATCCTACGTGATGCCTGGTCAATGTACCTCATGCACAGCCACTACCCATCATTGGAGGCTTACACGTTGCTATGATGCTGAAGAGGTATCAACAGAGCTTCCAAACTAAGATGGACTAGGAAGAAAGGCCTGGCAATCTACTTCCAAAAATCAGCCAATGAAAATCCTATGGCTCACAACAGTCCAACCTGCAAACAATTGTGAGGATGGCACAGGACCAAGTAGGGTTTTACTGTATTGTGTGTATGGCTATCATGAGGCTGGGGCCGAATTCACAGCAGTTAACAACAACAAATGATACGAATCAAATTTAATTTTAGTACAGAAAGTTCTACAAGGATTGTGTTCACTTGTTGATGTATCGACTACGTGTTCTTCTATTTAGCAACACCAAAATCTGAAGCCTTCTATTAAACTACTTTCAGTCATACCTAAATTTCCTCTTCAGAAAACTCAAGGTGTGAACAGTTCGTAGTTGACATCAGTATTTAGAATTCTCTATTTACTCTAGTTCAGAAAAAATTCCAGTGGCTATGTTTGACTCACAGTGCAAGCCCTTTTCTTTAAAAATAGTTTATCTGAAGCAAAAAGATGGAAATAACCTATGTGTCCATCAACAGATGAATGGATAAACAAACTATGGTACATATACACAATGGGAATACTACACAACGATAAAAGAACAATGATGAATCTGCGAAATATCTCACAACATGGGTGAATCTGGAGGGCATTATGCTAAGTGAAATAAGGCAATCACAAAAGGATAAATATTGTATGAAACCACTATTATAAAAACTCATGAAAAGGTTTACACACAGAAAGAAACAATCTTTGATGGTTATGAGGGAGGGGATGGGTGTGGAGGGAAAAACACTGACTAGACAATACTTGTAAAACCAAACCCATTGCCACTGAGTCGATTCCAACTCATAGCGACCCTATAGGACAGAGCAGAACTGCCCCATAGGGTTCCAAGGAGCAGCTGGTGATTTGAACTGCTGACCTTTTGATTAGCAGCCAACTGCTTAAGCACTGTGCCTCCATGGCTCCTATTAGACAATAGGTAAGTGTAACTTTGGTGAAGGGTAAGACAGTACACAATACTGGGAAAGCAGCACAATTTGACCAAGGCAAGATCATGGAGGCTTCACAGACACATCAAAACTCCCTGAGGGGCCAAATTACTGGGCTGAGTTCTGGGGACCATGGTCTCGGAGGACATCTAGCTCAACTGACATAACACAGTTTATACAGAAAATGTTCTACATCCTACTTTGGTGAATAGCATCCGAGGTCTGAAAAGCTTGTGAGCAGCCATCAAAGATACTCCTCCACTGGTCCTACCCTGTCTGGAGCAAGGGAGAATGAAGAAAACCAGGGACACAAGGGAAAGATAAGTTCAAAGAACTAATGGATGGCAATTACCACAGCCTCCACCAGACTGAGTCCAGTACCACCAGATGGTGACTGGTTAACACCACCAGCTGCTCTGACAGGGATCACAATAGAGCTGGAGAAAAATGTAGAACAAAGTTCTCACTCACAGAAGAAGACCAGACTTACTGGTCTGACAGAGACTGGAGAAATCCTGAGAGTATGGCTTCTAAACGTCCCCCCCACCCCCGCTTTTTTTTTTTTTTGTTTACTGTTGCAGTTTAAGTGAAAGTTTACATTTCAAGTTAGTCTCTTATACAAAAATTTATACATACACTGTTATGTGATGCTAATTGCTCTCCCTGTACTGTTACAGCATACTCTTCCTTTCCACCCCTGATTTCCCATGTCCATTTAACCAGCTCCTAACCCTCTCTGCCTTCTCATCTCAGCTCTGGACAGAAGCTGCCTGTTTAGTCTCATGTATCTACTTGAGGTAAGAAGCACACTCTTCATGAGTATCATTTTATGTCCCACAGTCCAGTCTAATCTTTGTCTGAAGAGTTGGCCTTGGAAATTGTTTTAGTTCTGGACTGATAAGAGTCTGCGGGCCATGCTTTCCGGGGTTCCTCCAGTCTCAGTCAGACCATTAAGTCTGGTCTTTTTACTAGAATTTGAGTTCTGTACCCCATCTTTCTCCTGCTCCATCAGGGACTCTCTGTTGTGTTCTCTGTCAGGGTGGTCATTGGTAGCAGCGGGCACCATCTAGTTCTGGTCTCAGGCTGATGAAGTCTTTGGTTTATGTGGCCCTGTCTCTTGAGCTAATACTTTCCTTGTGTCCAGACACCCTTTTAACTCAGTACTGAAGTCAGTCCTGAGGTTCACCCTTCAGCCAAATATTAGATAGGCTCATAAAACAAGACTAAAAGGGAACACTAGCCAAGGGGCAAGGACGAGAAGCCAGGAGGGGAAAGGAAAGCTGGTAATGGGAAACCCAAGGTCAAGAAGGAGAGCGCTGACATGTCGTGGGGTTGGCAACCAATGTCACAAAACAATATGCATATTAATTGCTTAATGAGAAACTAATTTGCTCTGTAAATCTTCATCTAAAGCACAATAAAAAAAAAAGTTTATCTGAGAGTTTCTTAAGATCAGTACAAATATATATTTTTAAGGCTTATTGGCAGCTTCTGTTTATATTTTTTAATTAATATATCTTGTATATGAACTGAAACAGTTTAAGCAGATGGAATAAACTTTAAAATGAAAGACTTTTTAAAAATCCTCTTTCCTTCTTGAATTCATATACTTCTATTTATTTTCTACGTTATACTATTTTATTGCTTTTGTTACCTTGGTGTGAATAGAGACAGGTATTGAGAAACTCGATACTGAAAATTGATCATTTATTTTTTTGTTTCTAACTACTTATGATCTATATTAGGTTTAATTGTTAAATTGTTTAATTGACACAGTCAGACTTATTTTTACAATAAGATATTCATTTATTTTCCTTGATTTTTGTTCTCAGATAAAATACAGTATAATATTAAAGAATTGTGAGCTCTCTTCTTCCTCAAAATGCTTAGGAAACCCTAATGATGAATAATATGTTTAGTAAACTCACTGACATTAGTGACTTGTTTCTTTGTGATATGCTTCATACAATGTGTCCATATATATGCATACACTACTGTTCTTGGTGTTATATATATATTTTCTGTCAAACGACCATAATAGAAAACTGAGATATTTACCATATTAACAAATATTTTTCATCCAAGTATAAAAATTAAAAAACATAAATCATATTAAAATTGAGTCATTCAATTACAAAAGAACTACTTCCTTGAAAATGTTTACATTTAGTTAACTAAGCTGTAAGCATTAAATATATCATAGTCTCATACCACCATTTTTTTTTCTTTTTTTTTAATTGTACTTCCGGTGAAGGCTTACAGAACAAATAGTTTCTCATGAAACACTAGTACACATATTGTTTTATGACATTGGTTAACAACCCCACAACATGTCAACCCTCTCCCTTCTTGACCTTTTTTTGTTGTTGTTGTTGAAAATATACATAGCCAAAGACACACCATTTCAAAAATTTCTACATGCATAGTTCAGTGACATCGACTACGCTCTTCCAATTGTGCTGCTATTCTCACTTTAGATGAAGGCTTACAGAACAAAATAGTTTCTCATTTAACAGTTAATACACATGTTGCCCTATGACAATGGTTAACAACCTCACAACACATCAACACCATCCTTACTCAACCTTGGGTTCCCTATCACCAGCTTTCCTGTCCCCTTCTGCCTTTTGGCCCTTGTCCCTGGACTGCTGTGCCTCATTAGTCCCATTTGGTTTTATGGGGCTGTCTACTTTCCGGCTGAACGGTGAACCTCAGAAATGACTTCACCACTGAACTAAAAGGGTGTCTGGGGACCATACTCTCGGGGCTTCTCCAGTCTCCTTTAGGCCAGTAAATCTGGTCTTTTTTATGTGTGTTAGAATTTTGTTCTACATCCTTCTCCAGCTCTGTCCAGAACCCTCTGTTGTGATCCTGGTCAGAGTAGTCAATGGTGGTAGCTGGGCACCATCTACATACCACCATTTTTGAGCTAGATTTTACCTAAGAATTTTACTGATCTGTAATAACTTATAATTCATTTCAATTATACTAAAAAATTAGCATGGTTTTCCTTGCTGGATAAATCATTTAAATTATAATATGCTAATTTTTTAAATTTTTGTTGAGTCAAAATACTGAGGATATATGAAATCAAACTGACAACAGCAACTGGAACAATTAGAAAACTTGGGGGCAGAGAGCTTATGTTAATGGGGGAGAAACACCTGGGAAATGGAGGGTGACAATGGTTGCACAGCTCAAAGAATGTAATCAATGTGACTGAATTGTACGTGTAGAAATTGTTGAATTGGTATACGTTCTGCTGTGTATATTCTCAACAACACAAAATAAATTATATACGCAAAAAAACACTGAGGATAAAGCATTGAATAACTAAAAACCTAAAACAGATTCCTGAAAGGAAAAAAATAGTGTCAGCCCTTAGTAGTCTAATACTGTACTAAACAGGGAATTTTTAATAGTGATAATGATGTATAAATACCAAAGGTCATGATTAAAATAACCATGTGTATTTACCTGAAAATTAATAGAAATATACAGCTATATATGAAAATTCTCAAGAGATAAGACAGTTTTAACTCCTAAATATGTATTGCTCCCCTACAGTCATTCACTTTAGATATAGGAAACTTTTCCTTCTCTAATATTTTTTCTATCCTAAATACTCATCAAAAGACTGTTTCACACACAGCATGACAGTATTTTGCTACAAAGCAATTCTTTAAAGATATTCTTAAGAGTTTTGGGTAGCTACATATGTGATGGTTATATGTAGAGGACTAAAAATTACTGATAGGCCATGAAATTAACACAATTTAAACAATTATCTTTAAAAAGAGGCAAAAGACCATTCACTATTTAAAAGAAAAGAAAAGAAAAACCCGAGAAGAAATTACAATGTATCTTTATTGTTAAACTTTATTTCTGATTGCATGTCTATCACTAAACATGTATCAGGACCAAATAAACCCATAAAACAAAGAATATCACATGCTGTGACAATAGTTTCAAACGAATTGTGGTTTCATAATATGCTAGTTGAGCACAGATAATTTTATTTTTAATTCAGAAGCATAATTTTCCCTAAATCCAAATTCACATAACTTTTATAAAGATAAGAACAAAAACTTTCATGGATTTGTTCTTTGTTTCCTCTCATCTTTTGGGGAAATTATATTTAAGGCTGTACCAAGTTACTTCACAGCACAACAGGAACAAATGCTATATTGTTTACATCCCCATCTAGTGGTCTTAAGCTTCTGTTCTGCATAGTATTCAAAAATGCATATTCTTAAAATGGAAATTCAAAAAAAGTTATCTGGCAAAAATTAAAAATGACCAAAATTTGTCATTTAGGAGGAGTATTATTAGATTATGTAGTCTCATGCTATTCCAACTAGGGTATAGAATGGTTATGTCAGGGACTAAACAAAGCCACCAGGAAAACAACATGGATCATTTTCCTAGAGCATCTATTTTACTTCATGCCAAGTAATTTAAAACATTTTTGTATTAAAGCAAAGATAATATTCTGAAGTAAAATTCTCATTAGGAGTATTTCAGTTTAAGAAGCATGAGGTCTAACTTCTCATTCTCTAGAAAAGATCCTGATGACCAGAGCATTTAAATGACCTGCTCAAGTTACTGAACCAGATATGAAAGCGCAGTGTCAAAAATGCAGACATTTTATACCCTTTGCATAACAAAATAAAAATCAAGTTCATGAGATACTAAATACTAACTCCAAATGCCAAATAGCTATACACTGTCTTTTCTTTGTACATAGAATTTCTTGTGTATGTTATTTTAAACACCAGAATTTCCCTTTGATTTCATATCACAGCATCCTGAAAATGTGAAGTTATTCTGCATTTTTTTCTAATATTTGTTTAAAATTATACTGTAAAATTGACGTTTTAGAGGGATGTGTATTCTATGAATTTTAACACATGTACAGATTTATGTAACCAGCACCACGGTCAGGATAGGGAAAACTTTGTCAGCTTCCCAAAAATATCTGGTACTATCCTTTGTAGTCATATCCTCTTACAATCCTGAACCACTGGCAACCATTGATCTATTTTCTAACAATACCGTTTTGGGTTTTTTTTCCAAGGATATCATACAAAGGCAGTCATACAGAATGCAACCTTATGAGAATGGCTTCTTCTATTCAACATGATACCTTTGAGATTCATTCAAGTTATTTCAGGTATGAATAGTTCATTCCTTTCTACTGCTAAATAGTATTCCATAGTATAGATGTATCATTGTTTGTTTATCCATTCACCCTTCAGAGAACATATGCATTGTTTCCAGTTTTAGGTGATTATGAATAGAGCTGCAATAAACATTCATGTCTAGGCTCTTTTATAATTTTTAATTGTAGTTGATTTACTATCAGAAGCCTTTCCCAATTTTGATATTTATGCAGAATGTGACACAAAAATGTAACTTTCATAAGGGCAATAATTTAAATAATTTTAATGCTTAAGTTACTTCATCACTATTCAAGAATTAGCATTAAGAAGACTATTATTCCTATTCATGTATGGGAAAAGTTAAACAAAAATACTGAATAATCAAATTTCCTTTAACATGGACATACACAATTTTACTTAGGAACTGAGGAAGGGAATGGCAAATACCTGGCACTTGGGCTACTATTTCCTCTTCCTCTGCCCAAGATATACATCAATAATCAATCAATACACACTTTGCTGTAGAGTCTGAAACCTGGTTCAAATACAATGTGGCTTCAGACTGCTCAATATGCAGATCTAGCAGCCACTAACTACTACATGATCAGAGTTCGGATTCTAGTTGTAACCAATTTTCCATCTTTCACTTAGGAGAAATTATTCTCAATAGACTGCAATCTCCATAAAAATCATGTTAGCTTTAGGGAAAAAAATAATGTTATGTAGCATTCTTAATCCTAGTCCTTGAAAATGTGTTATTTCTCACAAAACAGAGCAAGAAAAATTGTTGCAACAGTTCTGGACAGCCATTAATACCAGAACAAAATCCAAAGTATTCAAGGGAAAGGAGCATAATTTTAAAGAAGGAAAAGGAAGAGGAGAAAGAGGAAGAGAAGAAGAGGAAGAAAAGATTACAGCCTGTCGAGAAATTGTTAAAATCTTGTCATCCATTGTTTTAAACTAAATCTTCCAGCTTTATGTCTTGCACTTATTTGATAATAAGTCCCTGCTTATTATTATCATTTTGTCTTTATACTACTTTTGTTAGACATCAGGGTCAGATTCTAATAGTATAAGTACACACCTGGACTCACTTTCTATATTCTGTTGTTAAAGACCGCCGAGTCAATTCTGACTCATAGCAACACTATGTGACAGAATAGAACTGCCTCATATGGCTTTCTAGCCTGCAGTCTTTACGGGGGCAGGTTGTCAGGTCTTTACTCCCGTGGAGCCGTTGGTGAGTCTGAACCACCAATCTTTCGGTTAACAGCCAAGTGCTTAACCACTGTACTACCAAGGCTCCTTTTCTATATTCTAAACACATGAAAATGGCAAATAAAATTTTAATATGAAAAACCATTAGGTACAACACGGTTCAAAAACAAAAACATATCTGTGAAATAAAAAATTGAAGAGTAATACAAAGTGATGAGTGAGACTGAAACCCCAAAACTGCTAGGCTCCAGTCCAAATGTAGGCAGTGACAGCTGGGAGTTCAGCTTCTGTGGAGTAACTCTCACTAACTGTGCTGTATATGATAAGGAGGGATCAGAGAGAGATTTATTGTTTGAAGCTAGAGGTAGTAGCAGGGCATAATAAGTATAGATAGGCTGTTACCCCAACTCCAAAAGAAGGCTATAAAATGTGCTGCCAACCAATTGCCTGGGGCTCCAGCTCTACAGGACGGTACGTACCCAAGGAGGTAGAATACAAAAATACAGCCTCATTACCATGGTTTAATGTTAGGATCAGTAATATCCCCTCAAACCATTACCGAGTAATAGCTCTCCAATGTCATTATAAAACCTAACTCTAGACTTGTGGGGGAGCCTTGGGAAGGGTGAATATAGAGCAAGATGGAGGGAAAGAACGAGGAAAACAACACACAACATACCCTTCTAGTTAAAATGAGCATGTTAATCAAAATACCAGAACCCATGAGAAAATCTTACGCTAAAGCAAGTATCAAAATCAACAATCAAAATATTAATCTACTATAAATAAAATTTTATGAATCTGACAAAGATTTTAAAAATAAGTTTGTCAGCTTATAACATGGAGGAATCTGGAAGGCATTTTGCTGAGTGAATTTAGTCAGTCATAAAAGGACAAATATTGTATAAGACCGCTATAATAAGAACTCAAAAAAAGGTTTAAACACATTAGGAAACATTCTTTGATGGTTACGAGGGTGAGGAGGGAGGCAGAGGGTATTCACTAACTAGATAGTAAACAAGAATTATCTTAGGTGAAGGGAAGGACAGCACACACTACAGGGGAAGTCAGCACAACTGGACTAAACCAAAGCTAAGCAGTTTCCTGAATACAACCAAACGCTTTGAGGGACAGAGTAGCAGAGGCAGGGGTCTGGGGACCATGCTTTCAGGGGACATCTAGGTCAATTGGCATAACAAAGTTTATTAAGAAAATGTTCTGCATCCTACTGTGGTGAGTGGCATCTGGAGTCTTAAAAGCCAGCAAGTGGCCATCTAAGATGCATCAATTGGTCCCAACCCACCTGGAGTAAAGGAGAATGAAGAACATCATAGACACAAGGAAAGTATTAGCCCACGAGACAGAAAGGGCCACATAAACCAAAGACTTCATCACCCTGAGACCAGAAGAACTAGATGGTGCCTGGCTACCACCAATGACCACCCTGACAGGGAACACAACAGAGAGTGCCTGATGGAGCCGGAGAAAAGTGGGGTGCAGAACTCAAATTCTAGTAAGAAGACTAGACTTAATGGTTTGATCGAGACTGGAGGGACCCTGGAAGACATGGCCCCAAGACTCTCTGTTAGTCCAAAACTAAAACCATTCCTTGGGCCAACTCTTCAGACAAAGATTAGACTGGACTATGGGACATAAAATGATACTTGCGAAGAGAGTGCTTCTTAGCTCAAGTAGATACGTGAAACTAAACGGGCAGCTCCTGTCCAGAGGTGAGAGGAGAAGCCAGAGAGGGTAAAGAGCTGGTTGAATGGACACGGGAAATACAGAGTGGAAAGGAGGAGTGTGCTGTCACAGTATAGGGAGAGCAAGTAGGGTCACATAACAATGTATGTATAAATTTTTGTATGAGAGACTAACTTGAATTGTAAACATTCACTTAAAGCACACAAATAAAAAAAGTTTGTCAGATTTTCATAAAATGTTCAGAGTAATAAACAAAGAAATCACATTCATAAAAAAAGGATAAGAAATTATAAAACAAATCAGGTAGAAATGAAACAAGAATAGATGGATATGAAAAAGAAACATATAGCCATCTTAAAAACACCCTGTTGCCACTGACTTGATTCTGACTCATAGCGACCCTATAAGACAGAGTAGAACTGCCCCACAGGGTTTTCTAACACTGTAATCCTTATGAAAGCAGACTGCCGTATCTTTCTCCCACAGAGTAGATGGTGGATTCAAACTGCTGACCTTTTGGTTAGCAGCCGAGTGCTTAACCACTGTACCAGCAGGCCATCTCAAACATGAAAAATACACGGTATTTTTATGCAAATAACATGTACCTTCTATGTTTGTTTACCAAGCGTGCTCTTCCCCCCACAAGGTATTTTTGTAAGCACGCTATGCTAATTATTTTTACAGCAACATATAAAAAAAATTGGCATAGCAGTGCTTATGAAAATACCTTGCACGGTTGGCAAACAAGTGTAGAAGGCACACCTTATTTGCGTAAAGGTATAGTAGTCACTGAAAAACCTTAACAGATGTGATAGATACTAGACTGAAACAGATAATTATTATATCAAAATATGATTTTATCAGTTAAGATACTACATCAGGGTTCCAGAAATAAACAGATGGTATAGACAAATTAAGGAGCCCTGGTGGTGTACTGGTTAAAGATCTCCGCTAACTGAAAGGTCAGCGGTTCGAACCTACCAGCCACGCTGTGGGAGAAAGATGTGGCAGTCTGCTTCCATGAAGATTTACAGCCTTAGAAACCCTATGGGACAGTTCTACTCGGTCCCATAGGGTCGCTATGAGTTGGAACTGACTGGACAGCAGTGGGTTTGGTTTACTGGGATAGTCAAATTAAAACAATTTGAGAAGGATTTAATAAAAGCACGTAGGGAAAACAGAGAATAGTGCAGAAACTCAAGACTAGTGTAAGTAGGAGAGACTTGTGGAGAAAGAGTCACCTTGAGAGAAGCTGTGACTTTGAGTCAGGGAACTTAGCCTGCAGGACAGGAGACAGGGAAATAAATATTCTAAATCTTACTCTCTTTCTTCAATCTAATCTTCTCCTTTCTACTGGCTCTTTCTAGTGGCCAATCCATGGAAAACTGGAAGGCAAGAGAGCCTACTGATGTTATCCATACAGGTCACCCAACCAGAACAGAAAATAGGGTGGAGAAGGTTGAAGTAGATACAGGATAGATAAAGGAAGATAACCTGGCACAGATGGTTTTCGCTACATATAACACAAGACACAACTAAGAGTGGGGGGTGGGGAAAGAATATGTATTATATCCCACATAACAAAAACAGATTTCAAACTATTCCAAGGTTAACTAATTCATCAGTTCAATAACAGAGCACAAGCTCAGCTTCTCTGTAATTCCCTTAATTCTTTTTGTGACTGCAGCAGTTCGAAGCACCACATTCTTCTGCAATGACTGCCAGAAGGGGAAAGAAAGGCCTGTTTCTTCTCACACATCTCTTTTTAAAAAGTAAAACAGACACACACCACTTTCTAGGAGTCCTCCTACCAAGCTTTCACTTAAGTAGTTTTGTTGTTGTTCTTACACGGTTTTGGCTTACAGAATAAGAATTCTAAGTGCATTTCCCCACTGAATATTATTATTTATAATAGCTGCCTTCTGTTTTAATATTATACTTTTGACAAATGTATATACTTTCATGGGCTGTCCAAGACACCAACCAGCATGTATAATTTTTGTTTCTCATGGAAAATAGGTACTACAAAAAAGATTTTTCAAGGTCAGGTTTATTGATACATAATGTAAAAAAAAAAAGTGGCTATCAAGTAAATTCTGACTCATAACTTACAGTAAAAACACACATTACAATTCTATAAATTATGATAAATACATACAGTCATGTAACTACCACCACAACCAAGATACAGAACAGTTTGAGACCATTGTTACAGTCCTTGTGTTAAAACATCTCCTTGAGGGTCTTCCTCTTTTTCACTGACCTTCTACTTTACCAAGCATGATGTCCTTCTTCAGGGAGTGGTATCTCTTGATAATATATCCAAAGCAAGTGAGACAAAGTCTCGCCACCCTCGCTTCTAAGAACATCTGGCTGTACTTCTTCTAAGACAGATTTTTTCATTCTTCTGCAAGTCCATGGTATATTCAAGATTCTTCACCAACACCACAATTCAAAGTCATCAATTCTTCTTCAGTCTTCCTTATTTACTCTCCAGCTTTCACATGCATATGAAGTGATTAAAAACACCATTACTTGGATCATGCACACCTTAGTCCTCAAAGTGACATCTTTGCTTTTTAACATTTGAAAGAGGTCTTTTGCTACAGATATGCCAATGCAATATGTCACTTGATTTCCTGAGTGCTACTTCCGTTGGTGTTGATTATGGATCCAAGTAAAGTGAAATCCTAGACAATCTCAATATTTGCTCTGTTTATCATGATGCTGCTGATTGGTCCAGTTGTGAGGATTTTTGGTTTTTTATGTTGAGTTGTAATCCATACTGAAGACTGTAGTCTTTGATTATCAGTAAGTGCTTCAAGTCCTCTTCACTTTTAGCAAGTAAGATTGTGTCATCTGTGTATCGCAGGTTGTTAATGAGTCATCTGCCAATCCTGATGCTGTGTTCCTCTTCATATAGTCCAGTTTCTCGGATTTCTTCAACATACAGAATGAATAAATAAGGTGAAAGAATACAACCCTGCCACAGATCTTTTCCAATTTTAAGCCACTCAGTATATCCTTGTTCTGTTCGAATGACTGCCTCTTTATTCATATACAGGTTGCACACGAGCACTTATGCTGTAAGATAAATAAACCAAAAAACCAAACCTACTGCCGTCAAGTCGATTCTGACTCATAGGGACCCTAAAGGACAGAGCAGAACTTTCCCATAGGGTTTCCAAGGGTGTAAATCTTTACAGAAGCAGACTGCCACATCTGCTGTGACTTAGGCTGGGTTCCCTAGAGAAGGAAAACCAGTAAGGCTTATAAATATATAGAGAGATTTATATCAAGGAAATGGCTCACTGGTTGTAGAGGCTGAAAAGTCTCAAGTCCCTGGATCAGGCTGGAGGTTTCTCCCTACTCAAGCAGCTGTATGGGCTAGCAAACCCAAGATCGGCAACTCAGACAGCAAGGCTCTGGCCACAGGCTGCATAGACTGATGAATCCCAAGATCAGCAGGCAACATGGCAGGTAAGCTGCTAGCTCAAGTCCATGAACTGGAGGTCAGACAAACAAAAGCCAGCTACAGGAGCCAGAGCGAGCGAGAGTCCAAGAGCCTTGCCAGAAAGTCCACCTATACTGGATGCAGCAGGCCACACTCCCAAGGAAACACACTTTCAACTGATTGGCTGCTCACTATCATGGAGGCGATCACATTGTATCAAATATTATTATGGAAGTGATCACATCATTATACGACTGCCAAACTACATCATAACTGCCAAACCACTGAGATCATGGTCCAGCCAAGTTGACACACAATCTTAACAATCACAGTTCACCCCTTATCAACTCGGCACTTCTATACAGCTCCTTGAACCATACATAATCTCTGAATAAAGACAATTATAAAGTCATATTTGTGCCTAACATGATACAACAAACACACATACAACCAAAAATGCACTTGCCCTGTTTACATCTTATACTTTATAACTGACGAAAACAAAAATACTTGATGCACACATACAAGGCAGAATACTCATAACAATTACAGTCTTTGTTTCTACAATTGGCCACGTGGTTGTAACTGGTACTTAGAACTACCTTCTTCCACCACCCATTCTATATTCCCTTTGCCCTCAGCCAGTAGCTCAGCTGGTTGTGGTTCTTTGCCTGGTGGGGTGACCCAAACCTTCATTCCTGGAGGGTCTGGGCCGTCAGTAGTCATGTCAGGAATTGGGCTGCTGCAGTTTTCCAGTGACTTTAATCACAGAACATGTAATACTAAGAGACGCTCTAAGGGATCTGTTACATTCCAGACATACTCTTCATTACCTCCATATGTACTATCAATCCAATTTCCTCTTGGTAATCAGGATCAATCACATCAGAAATATGGTAACTTCCTCCTTGCCTGTTAATCCAGAGGCATAAGGAGCCCCAAGTGGTCAGGTGGCATCCTTAACTTCTGGATCAACGGAATCAATGATGTGTCTCCAGGTGGGAGCGTTTGTCCCTTTGGAACTAAGACCTCTAGACCCACAGAGCATAGGGTCATGGAAACAGGAGGCAAAAATATTATGAGTGGGTCACCAGGGGTAATAGTGAGTGGTGCCACTCACAATTCCACCCTTGATTCCTGGACCCATGAATCCTGGCTATGGGAGAAACAGCACCATATATTAGATACTGGTTTAGAACATATACAGCCTCCTAGAGAACACTGCCTCAACCCTGCAAGGTACTGACACCTAGCTGATGCCATAATTGTGTCTTTAGAGGGTCATTCCATCGTTCTATCAAGCTAGCTGCTTCAGGATGATGGGAAACATGGTAAACCCACTGAATTCCATGAGCACAGGCCTACTGCCACACTTCATTAGCTGTGAAGAGAGTTCCTTGATTCAACGCGATGCTATGTGGGATACCATGATCCGAGGTGGATAAGGCATTCTATAAATCCACGAATGGTAGTTTTGGCAGAAGTATTGTGTGCAGGGAAGGCAAATCCATATCCAGAGTTAAGTGTCTATACCAGTAAGAAAAAAATGCTGCCCTTTCCATGATGGAAGGGTCCCCAACAGGTTGCTGGCTCATCATCTCAAGGAATGGTGCCATATCAATGACTCAGTGTTAGTCTCTGCTGCTGGCAGATTGGGCACTCACCAGCGGCTGTAGCTAACTCGTCCCTGGTGAGTGGAAGTCAGTGTTGCTGAGCCCATGCATAACCTCCACCCCGGCACCATAGCCACTTTGTTCGTGAGTCCACTGGACAATGACAGGAGTGGCTAGGGAAAGAGGATGATTGGTTTCCAGACAACACATCATCATATCCACTTGATTGTTAAAATTCTCCTCTGCTGAGGGCACCCTTTGGTCAGCATTCACATGAGACACAAATATCTTCACTTCTTTGGCCCATTCAGAGAGGTCTATCCACATAACTCTTTCCCATACCTCCCTGTCTCCAATTTTCCAATCATATTCCTTCCAAGTCCCTGACCATCCAGCCAAACCACTGGGCACAGTCCATGAATCAGTATACAGTTGCTCATCTGGCCATTTCTCCTTCCAAGCAAAGTGAACAACCAGGTGCACTCCTTGAAGTTCTGCCCATTGGGAGGATTTCCCTTCACCACTGTCCTCATGGAGGTCCCAGAAAGTGGCTGTAGTGTTGCCGCTGTCCACTTTCAAGTGGTGCCTGCATATTGTGCAAAACCATCTGTAAACCAGGCATGAGTTTTCTCTTCCTCAGTCAACTAATAAGGAACTCCCTATGAGGCCATAGGTGCAGACTGGGGGATGGAAGGTAATGTGATAGGAATACAGATCATGAGCATATGGGCCACTTCCTCATGCAACTTACTTGTGCCTTCAGGTCCTGCTCAGGCCCGATCTTGTATATACCATTTCCATTTAATGACGGAATGCTGCTGTGCCATCCAACTTTATGACTGTGTGGGTCAGACAACTCCCAGTTCACGATGGGCAGCTCAGGCTGCATGGTGACTTGGTGGCCCATGGTTAAGCATTCAGTCTGTACTAAGACCCAGTAACAAGTCAAAACCTGTTTCTCAAAAGGAGAGTAGTTACCTGAAGAGGATGGCGGGGCTTTGCTCCAAAATCCTAAGGGTATGTGCTGTGATTCACTAATAGGTGCCTGACAAAGATTCCAAAGAGCATCTCTATCTGCCATAGACACTTCAAGCACCAATGGATCAGCCGGATCATATGGCCCAAGTGGCAGAGTCACTTGCATGGCAGCCTAAACCTTTTGCAGAGCCTTTTCTTGTTCAGGACTCCACTCAAAACTAGCAGGTTTTTGAGTTACTTTATAAAAAGGCCAGAGTAACACACACAAATGAGGGATACGTTGCCTCCAAAATAAAAAAAGGCCCACTAGGCATTGTGCCTCCTTTGTAGTTGTGGGAGAGACCAAATGCAATAATTTATCATTCACTTTAGAAGGAATATCTTGACATGCCTGTCATGGATTGAACTGTCCCCAAAAAATATGTGTCAACTTGGTTAGGCCATGATTCCCAGTATTGTGTGGTTGTCCTACATTTTGTGATTTCCCCATGTGTTACAAATCATAATCGCTGCCTGTGGTTAACGAGGATTAGTGTGGGATGTAACACCCTTGCTTAGGTCACATCCCTGATGCAATGTAAGAGGACTTTCCCTGGGGTGTGAACTGCACCACCTTTTATCTTACAAGAGATAAAAGCAAGAAACCAAGAAAGCAGTGTCGGGAGCAGAGTGCATCCTTTGGACCCGGGGTTCCTGTGCAGGGAAGCTCCTAGTCCAGGGGAAGATTGATGACAGGGACCTTCCTCCACAGACGACAGAGAAACCCTTCCCCCGGAGCTGACACCCTGAATTTGGACTTTTAGACTACTAGATTGTGACAGAATAAATTTCTCTTTGTTGAAGCTATCCACTTGTGGTATTTCTGTTATAGCAGTACTTGATGACTAAGACAATGCCTCATACCACTGGACCTCTAGAAATTTCACTGATGTGGAAGGCAGCAGAGTATTTGTTGGATTAATTTCCCACCCTCTAACACGCAAATGTTTTATCAGTAAGTCCAGAGTCATTGACACTTCTTCCTTACTAGGTCCTATCACCGTAATGTCATCAATGTAATGGACTAGTATGATGTCCTGTGGAAGGGAAAGTCATAAGGACTCAATTATGACACAGGGCTGGAGAGTTGACATAGCCCTGAGATAGGACACTGAAGGTGTATTGCTGGCTTTGCCAGCTAAAGGCAGATTGCTTCTGGTGGTCCTTTGAAAGAGGTATGGAGAAAAAGGCATTAGCCAGATCAACTGGTGCATACCAAGTACCAGGAGATGTATTAATTTGCTCAAGGAATGAAACCACATCTGGAACAGCAGCTGCAATTGGAGTCATCACCTGGTTAAGTTTTTGATACTCCACTGTCATTCTCCAAGATCCATCTGTTTTTTGCACAGGTCACATAGGCAAGTTGAATTGGGATGTGGTGGGAATCAAATCCTTGATGGTGGCTGTAATCTCTGCAGTCCTTCCAGGGATGTTGTAATGCTTTTGGTTTACTATTTCCCTACATAGGTGCAGTTTTAATGGATTTCACTTGGCTTTTCCTACCATAATAGTCCTTACTCTACTTGACAGGGCTCCAATGTGGAGGTTCTGCCAGTTGCTGAGTACATCTATTCCAATTATGCATTCTGGAACTGGGAAAATCACTGCAGGATGGGTTCGAGGACCCACTGAACCTGCTGGGAGATGGACATGAACTAAAACTCCATTAATAACTTGACCTCCATATGTCCCCACTCTGACTGGTGGGCCACAGTGATGTTTTGAGTCTCCTGCAATTAGTGACGGTTCAGAGCCAGTATCCAGTAATCCCCGAAAATTCTGATTATTTCCTTTTTCCCACTTTAGTAAAACACCATAGATCCCTTTGGGGAAGGTTGGGAGAAAGAGTAACAGTTTTGGGCAGTGCAGTAGAGTCCCTCATCAGGCGGACCCAGGCTGCAATTCATTCAAGGGGTTGTGCGTCTGTAAACTCACTCAAGGGGCCTTGACGCTGTATTCTGGTAATTCGAGTTAGACTGCTGTTCACTTGACCTATGATTCTTTGCTTGAACAGATCAAGTAAATAGTAGATTTCTGATCTATTTCATTCCTAGCGACATGACTAAGTAGCCAACGCCATAAGTCCATATAAGTCAGACAATTCTGATTACTGCTTTGACTCCGCTGCCCTCTATTATAACCAAACTCACCTTGTCTTTGTTGATTGAGGGCCGCCACTTGGCCCCTACTACCATGGGTCCCATCAGCCCCACTGTAGTTATGTGTCTTCATTCAGTTAGGGCAGTTCCTGCTGTCAATTCTAACTTACATAAAACAGCAATCACAGCAGTCTTCAAGGATGCTAGGGCTCCCTTTATAAATTTGTTCCTCACTGTTGTGGTAAAAGGTGTGTCCTCTGGGCACTCCATGCGTGGGTATGTGGGTCTAACCTGATAAATGGCCACTCTAACACTGCAATCTCCCTAAGTCTTTGTATACTTTCTTCTATAGTATACTAAGGCAGGTTTGGTACTTCAACTTGATTTAGCGTAGGCCATTGTGTAATCCATGCTTCAGTGACCCAACCAAATAAACTATCAGATCCTTTCCTAACTTCTCGAGTTGAACCACTAAGTGAAAAATCTGCACTTAGTGGGCCCATATCAATAAATTCAGACTGATCTATCTTTATGTTCCTTGCATCATTATCCCACACTCTTAATAGCCATTCCCACACATATTCCCCAGGTTTCTGTTTGTACATATTTAGAAAAGTCAAGCAGTTATTTTGGAGTGTAGGGTACCTCCTCCTGGGTCACACTTTGTACTTCACCTTTTGGGGCTTACCGGGACTTAAGTATAGTTATAGGTCTAGAAGCCAAAATGGGTGGTGAGGATGTGTTTTGAGAACCGTCAGCATTGTCTTGTAAGGCATCTACCTCAGGCAATGTACCAGCAATGACTCAAAGACTCTTTAAACACAGCTGGGGTAATCTTCTCAGGTGTGGTTGGAAGGGCTAATGGTTTTACTGGGGAGGGAAGCTTAGCAGACAAAGATGGAGTAATCTCTTCATATAGGAGTGAGAGGGCTGGTTCTGTTGGCAGAAGTGATTCAATGGAATTTAGCGGCTCAGTGTCCCCAGCTTTCTGATCATCTGCCCATATGCCCCACCCCAAGTTTCAGGATCCCATTTCTTCTCAATCAATGCCCTCACTTTAACTTCAGATCCACTCGAGGTTGGGAATTCATCTGGTGTTGTAATTCAACCACTCTTACGATAAGACACAGGGTTTGGTTTTCAGCAATATCAGCTCTATTACTATGAGAAATAAGGCTTTCTTTCAAGGCACAAGTGGAAACTCTGAGGTTGTTTATTTGGCACTTGAGCTTTGACTCTGAAGCCCTGAACTCATCTCTTTCTTTCACCACTCTGTCTCGCAAAAGTAGGACCAACCAACCAGATTCCTTATACTTCTCATTATGACAAAATTGTAGAAAGGTATCAAACACAGATCACTAGAGCCTCGCCTTTCACCAATACTTGATCTACGGATGGTGATATTTTGCATATTTCTATTGCCACCTCCCGCCATGGATTAGCAGTGCCCTCTTCACTACTGGAAGGAGAGTCATCAACAACTTTAAGACTAACCAGACTTGAGAACCAAGGATGGCTGGGTTCTCAAAGTAAAAGCTTATAAACCAATAAAGCTTATAAACATATATATATATACATATATATATATATGTATATATATATATTAAGTAAATGGCTCACTGGTTGTAGAGGCTGGAAAGTCCCAAGTCCCTGGGTCATGCTGGAGGCTTCTCCTGACTCATGTTGCTGCACGGGCTGGCAAACTCAAGATTGGCAGCTCAGACAGCAGGGCTCTGGCTCATAGGCCATATAGATCGAGGAATCCCAAGATCGGCAGGCAAGACCGCAGGTAAGCTGCTAGCTCAAGTCCCAAGAAGTGGTCAGACAAACAGCAGCCAGCTGCAGGATCCAGAGTGAGGAAAAGCCAGAGAACCTTGACAGAAAGTCCACTTATATTGGATGCATGCCACACACCCAAGGAAATACCCTTTCAACTGATTGGCTACTCACTGATTGGCAGATCTCATCATGAAGGTGATCACATTATATCAAATCTCATCACGGAGGTGACCACATCATTAAACGACTGTCATATTACATCATAACTGCCAAACCACTGAGAATTATGGCCCAGCCAAGCTGACAAACAACCTTAATGATCAGAGGCTGATAGGTTCAAACTGCTGAACTTTGGGCTAGCGGCCAAGTGCTGTAACCACTGTGCCACAAGGGCTTCCTAGTAAGTGAAAACTGTTATGTAAAGTTAATTATTAGTAATACACCTATATTATATGATAGAAGTATAAAAAAGGGAAGAAAACAAAGGTATTTGAGATATACATACACACATATATTCGTTATGAAATAAGGAAGAAATACTCATGATTACATTCCTCATTTCTGCAACTGGTCAGATGGCCTTAGCTGGTATTTTTAACTACCCTTTTGCACTACCCATTTATATTCATTTTGCCCTCAGCAAGTACCTCAACTGGTCGTGGTTCCTTTCCTGGTAGGATGACACAGTCGTTCCTGAGGGTCTGGCCCATTCGCAGTCCTACCTGAATTGGGTATTGTAGTTTTCCACTGACTTTAATCACAGGGCATGATAATATTAAGACACCCTAAGGGATCTCCTGTATTCCAGACATAATCTTCCTTACCTCCATTGTGCAGTAGCAGCCCAATTTCCTCTTGGTATTTAGGATTAATTACCTGAGCCAGTACATTAACTCCCTTCTTTGGCTGTTGATTCAAAGGCATAAGGAGCCCAAAGTGGCCTTCCAGTTCAGTGAAATCCTCACCGTGTTTCCTGGTGGAAGCATTCATCCCACTGAACTAAGACCTCTAGACCAGCAGACCATAAGGCTGCAGGGATCACTAAGGGTAATTATAAGTGGTGCCACTCCCATGTCCACCTGTTGATTTCTGGACCTGTAAATCCTTGCTTTGAGATAAACAGTATCACATACTGGATTCTGATTTAGAGCATATAAAGCCTCCTGAAGAATACTGCCACAGTCCTGCAAGATACTGTCACCTAGCTGCCACTGTATCTGAGCCTTCAAAAGGCCATTCCAGCTTTCTATCACACCAGGTGCTTCAGAATAATGAGGAACATGGTAAGACCAATGAATTCTATGACAATGTGCTCATTGCCATACTTCATTTTCTGTGAAGTGAGTTCCTTGATTAGAAGCAATGCTGTGTGGAATATCATGACGGTTGATAAGGCATTCCGTAAGTCTACAAATGGTAGTTCTGGCAGAAGCAGTTCATGCAGAAAAGCAAATCCGTATGCAGAGTCTAAGTGTCTACTTCAGTAAGAATGAAGCACTGCCCCTTCCCTGATGGAAGCAGTCCAATTTAAGAGTGTAATCAATCTGTCAAAGGTGGCTGGCTGATCACCCCAGGGAATGGTGCCAAATCAGGGACTCAGTTTTAGTCTTTGTTGCTGGCAGAGTGGCAGTGGCTATAGCCAGATCAGCCTGGGTAAGTGGAAGTCTATGTTGCTGAGCCCATGCATATCCTCCATCCCTGTCACCATGACCACTTTGTTCATAAGTCTATTAGGCAATGAGGAGTGGCTGGCAAAGGAGGCTGATACCCACAGAACGGGTCATCCTATACACTTACTATTAAAATCTTCCTCGTCTGAGGTCACCCTTTGGTGAGCATTTATTTACATGGGACAAAAATATCTTCTTTTTTTTTTTTGTCCATTCAGAAAGGTATGTCCACATACCTTTTCTACAGACTTCCTTGTCACCAATTTTCCAATCATGTTCCTTCCAAGTTCCTGAACACCCAGCCACACCATTTGTCATAGCCCATGAATCGGTATACACTCATATATCTGGATATTTCTCCTTCCAAGCAAAACTGAACAACCAAATGCACTGCTTGAAGTTCTGTCCACTGGGAGGATTCCATTTCACCACTGTTCTACAGGGATGTCTCAGAAAGAGGCTGTAATGTGGCAGCTGTTCACTTTTTGGTGGTACCTGCATGTTGTTCAGAACCACCTGTAAACTAAATCAGTTGCCACTGGGTCAATTCCAACTCATGGTGACCCCGTGTGTGTCAGAGTAGAATTGTGCTCCACAGGATTTTCAATGACTAATTTTTTAGAAGTAGATCGGCAGGTCTTTCTTTGAGGTGGCGCTGGGTGGACTTGAACCTCTACACTTTCAGTTAGCAGCCAAGCACATTAACTGCACCACCCAAGGACTTCATCTGTAAACTAGGTTTGAATTTTCTCTTCCTTGATCAACTGATAGTAGAGATCCATGAGCCCATCAGTGCGGGCTGGGAGAGAGAAGGTAACATAGCAGGACTGGAAAACATGGGCATTTGAGTCACTTCCTCATGTAACTTACTTGTGCCCGCAGGGCCTGCTTTAGCTCAATCTCATATATACAACTTACATTTGATGATGGAGTGCTGTTGTGCACGCTCAAATTTACAAGTTTGTGAGTCAGACAACACCTAGTTCATGCTGGATAGCTGAAGTCTCATGGTAACTTGGTGGTCCATGTTTTAGTGTTCAGTATCTACCAAGGCTCAGAAGGAAGCCAAAAGCTCTTTCTCAAAATTAGAGTAGTTATCTGTGGAAGACAGCATGGGTTTGCTCCAAAATTCTAAGAGTCTACAATGTGATCCATCTACAGGAGCCTGCCATAGGCTCCAAGTAGCATCTCTGCCATGGACACTTCAAGCACCACTGGATTTGCCAGATCATATGGTCCAAGTGGCAGAGCAACTTACATGGCAGCCTGGACCTGTTCTCTGGTTCTAAGCCTCACTCAAAACTAATAGCTGTTCAGGTCACTAGGCAAATTGGCTGAATAGCACAACTAAATGATGAACATTTTGCCTCCAAAATCCAAAGAGGCCCACTAGGCATTGTGCCTCTTTTTGATCGTTGTTGTTGTTAGTAGCCATCAAGTTGATTTCAACTCATGGAGACCCCATGTGTACACAGCAGACTGAAGTAACATTTCAGAAGCAGAATGCCAGGCCTGTCTTCCAAGATGCCTCTGGATAGGTTCTAACTGCCAACCTTTCGGCTAGTGGTCAAGTGCCGTAAGCATCTGCACCATCTAAGGACTCCTTTTTTAACTGTAGGAGGGGCCATATGCAACAACTTATCCTTCAGCTTAGAAGGGATATCTTGACATGCTGCATTTAACACCGAACCCCTAGAAATTTCATTGAGGTGGAGGTCCTGGATTTTTGTCTAATTTATTTCCCACCTTCTAACACACAAATGTCTTGCCAATAAGTGTTGAGTAGTTGCTAAATTCTTGTTCACTAGGTCCAATCAACATAATGACATCAATGTAACGGATCACTGTGAATGGAAAGGTGATCAAAGTCTCTGAGGACTAAATTATGACACAGGACTGAAGAGTTCAGGTACCCCTGAGGTAGGACAGTGAAGGTGTATTGCTGGCTTTGCCAGCTGAAAGCAGGGCACTTCTGGTGGTGTTTACTAAGAGATAATGAGGAAAAAGCATTTGCTTACCAGGTACCAGAGGATATGCTGACTTGCTCAAGCAAGGAAACTACATCTGGAACAGTAGGTGTAACCGGAGCCATCAACTAGTTACATTTATGAAAATCCACGGTCATTCTTTAAGACCCATCTGTTTTCTGCACAGGCCAAACAGGCAAACTGAACAGGGATGTGGCAGGAATCACCACGCCTGCATCCTTGCAGTTCTTGATGTTGGCAATGATCTTACTTCAATTCATCCAGAAATGTGATATTGAATTTAATTTACTATTTTCCTAGGTAGGGACAGTTCTAGTGGTTTCCATGTGGACTTTCTTACCATAATGACCCTCACTCCATAGGTCAGGAAACCAATGTGGCAATTGTGCCAACAGCTGAATATGTCTATTCCAATTATGCATTTCAGAATAAGGAAAATAACCACAAAATAGGTTCAGGGACCCACTATGAGATGAATCTGATCTAAAACTCCTTGGTCACCTGACCTCCCTAAGCCCCTATTCTGGCAGGTAGACCATAGTGACATTTTGGGTCTCCTGGAATTAGTGTCAATTCAAAGTAACTGTCCAGTAATCCCTGAAAAGTCTGATTATTTCTTTTTCCCCAATGTACAATCATCCTGGTAAAAGGCCATCAATCCCTTTGGGGAAGGCTGGAAGAAAGATTAACAGTATAAGTTTTTGGGAGTCTTTTGATGGGGTCCTTACTCAAAGAGATTCAGACTCATCTTCATTCAAGGGGTTCTGGGTCTGTAAATTAGCTCAAGTTTGGGAACTGACTGAGGGGCTGTGACTCTCGGTTTTAGTAATTCAAGTAGTATTTCTGTTCACTTGACCTAGAACTTTTCTGCTTATACAAATTAAATAAAAATTTAATAGACTGCCTGTCATGGATTGAATTGTGTCCCCCAAAATATCTCTCAACTTGGCTAGGTCATGATTCCCAGTATTATATGATTGCCTAACATTTTGTAAACTGATATGATTTCCCTAACAGTTGTATATTCTATCACTATGATGTAATAAGATGAGTTAGCAGTAGTTATATTGATGAGGTCTACGAGATTAGATAGTGTCTTAAGCCAATCTCTTTGAGATATAAAAGAGAGAAGCGAGTGGAGAGACACGGGGACCTCATACCACCAAGAAAGCAGTGCTGGTAGCAGAGCACGTCCTTGGGACCTGAGGTTCCTGTGCTGAGATGCTCCCAGACCAAGGGAAGACTGATGACAAGGACCTTCCGCCAGAGCTGAGGAGAAAGCCTTCCCCTGGAGCCGATGCCCTGAATTTGGACTTGTAGTCTACTAGACTGTAAGAAAATAAATTTCCCTTTGTTAAAGCCATTCACGCGTGCTATTTCTGTTGTAGCAGCACTAGATGACTAAGACACTGCCTATCTAAGTTCTCTTCTGGGGACACCATGATCAACTAGCTAACACCATAAGACTGCAAGTCAGACTACACTGATTACTGTTTTGACTCTGCTGTTCATTAGATAACTACGGACACCTTGTCTTTTGTAGTTAAATGCTACCACTTGGCCTCTGCTATTCTGGGGCCCAATTATCCCCACTGCATTTAAGGATCCCAGTTCAGTGACATCAGTTCCCACTGTAATTTGTAACCTACAGAGACAAGCAACCACAGAGAACTTCCAGGATGCTGGAGCTCCCCTCTCAAACTTATTGCTCAGAGTTATGGTAAAAGGTGTGTTCTCTGGAACCTGCTGGGGTAGGTAAGCAGGTCTTACAGGCTAAACCCACATTAACATTCTAATCTCCCTAAGCCTTTGGATACTTTCCTCTACAATATACCAAGGCATTCTGGCATTTCAACTTCATTTAGTATATGCACTTTTTAGTCCAAGTTTCAACCAACTAAATAAACTGTCAGAGCCCTGTCTGATCTTTTGAACTACAACACTGAAGCCAGAAATTTCTGCTTAGTGGGCCCATATCAATAAATTCAGCCCACTCCAACTTTATCTCATACCTTTAATATGTATTCCCATACATATTTTCCAGATTTCTGTCTGTATAAATTTCTAAAAATCATACAGTTCTTTTGGACTGTAACACTCTTTCTCATAGGTTACACTCTGTAACTCACTTTTCAGTTACAGAAGCAAAGAGGGGTGGTGGGAATAGACCCTGAGGAGAAAGAGCAGTGTCTTGCAAGGCAACTATCTCAGGAGAAAGGCCATTACAGGTCTTTCAGGCAAATCAAGGTCAACCTCCTTAGTTTGGGTTGAAAGGGCTCCTTCCACTTACAAGGAAGACACAGCAGAATTTAGTAGTTCAATGTCTCCAGTTTCATCAGGATCTGCCCATATGTCCCCATTCCAATTTTCAGGATCCTATTCCTTCCCAGTCAATCCCCTCATTCACAGGATGAGACTCTGGGCTTGGTTTTCAGCAATCTCAGCTCTGCAGCTACAAGAGATAAAGCGTTTTCAAGGCAGATATAGAAACCTTCAGGTCATTTATGTGGAACTTGAGCTGGGAATTTAAAGCCCTAAGCACATCCCTTTCTTTCTCCACTTTTTCCAGCAGAGTTAAGAATGAACAGCTGATCTTATTACACTCACTAATTTGACACAAATGTTCTAAGGTATAAAATATATGGTCACCCAGAACCTTGTCTTTTATAAGTATTTTATTACGAGTATCCAACGGTGATATTTTGCATATCCCTATTGCCACCTCACACCATGGATTATACCACCATGGAAATAGAGGCATTAGTGCCTTTAAGTCTAATCGGATATAGAGAACCAATTCTAGAAACCCCAGAACCAATGAAAAAAATTCACCCTTAAAATTCTGTTTCTCTAGAACCACACTCAGTACCAACATTTGTATTTGTCAGGGTTCTCTAGAGAAAGAGAACTAGTAGAAAATATATATCTATACATAAATAATCACATATCTCTATGCATAGATAGAAATACATGATCTGTTTTAAGGAACTGGCTTATGCAGTTGTGAGGCCTGCCAAATCTAAAATCTGTAGGGCAAGCCAGCAAGGTAGAAACTAAGCAGGGGTTGACACTACATTTCTTTATTTTTTTCGATTGTACTTTAGGTAAAGGTTTACAGAACAACTAGTTTCTCATTAAACAGTAAGTACACGTTGTTTTATGTCACTGGTTAACAACCCCACAACATGTCAACCCTCTCCCTTCT
>NW_004443972.1:15277066-15333948 GCF_000243295.1 Trichechus manatus latirostris
ATCCTTCTCTAGCTCTGTCCAGAACCCTCTGTTGTGATCCTGGTCAGAGCAGTCAGTGGTGGTAGCCAGGCACCATGTAGCTGTACTAGACTCAGTCTGCTGGAGGCCTTGGTAGCTGTGGTCCATTAGTCCTTTGGACTAATCTTTTCTTTGTATCCTGTTCTCTTCATTCTCCCTTGCTCGCAAAGGGGTGAGACCAGTGGAGTATCTTAGATGGCTGCTCACAGGCTTTTGAGGCCTCAGATGCTACTCACCAAGGTAGAATATAGAACATTGTCTTTATAAATTGTGTTATGCCAATTCAGCTAGATGTTCCCCAAGACCATGGTCCCCACAGCCCTCTGCCCAGCAATTCAGTCCCTCAGGGAGTTTGGATGTGTCTATGGAGCTTCCATGACCTTCCCTTGTACAAGTTGTGCTGGTTTCCCCAGTATTGTGGACACTACATTTCTTGAGGCTGAATTTCTACTCCAGGCAACCTCAGTTTTTGCTCTTAAGATCTTCAACTGATTGGATGTCGCCTACAGCCATTATAAATGGTAATCTCCCTTAAAGTCAACTCATTATAGATGTTTAGCACATTTATAGAATACCTTCATAGCAACACCTAGATTAGTATTTGATTAAACAACTGGGCACTATAGCCTAGACAAGTTGACACACAAAGTTAAACATCACACCACTGAATTGTACACGTTAAAATGGTTAAGTGTATGTTTTGTGAATTTTACCTCAAAAACAAAAACTCCTTGTTGACTCATTCTTTCAACATTTACTGGGTACCTATGACATGCAAGAACCACGCTTTGTTTATCCCAGATGTCAGAAGTAACATATGGTGACAGAGTAAGAAATACAGAATGGAGCCAGACACACCTAGTATCCTCAGAGGAGATATGACATTAAAATTGAGAAATACTTTTTAAGTTTTCCTTGTGAAACTCTGCATGCCCTTTCATTGGAGGTTTTTGGATTGTAAAGTGAATCAATATTTAAGTTGGCCCAAGCACATCAACACTATTAAAAAGGCATGGTTAAAAACAAACCCTGAATTTTCAAATTCTACTCTTCATGTAACGTACAATAAATTTCAGTGGATATATGCCCTTAAATATTTTGTCTTGGTACTTTGATTATCAGCCACCCCAAATGCTGCTTTTCATTTCTTTCTATACATCTGAATCCTACCCCTCCTTCTGGGTCCAGCTGTAATGCCATATCCTGAAAGCCTACAATGAATTTTATTCATCCATATTACAATGCATTCTATTATCTCAGAATTCCTATAACCTTATTTATATATACTATTCATTTATCATTTATAGTATAGTTACAAATGTTATCTTTTTATATGTATTTATCTTAGCTAATCATCTTGACTGTATGAGCCAAACATTCCAGGACTTTGAGGTCCTTAGGACTTCGACTTATATGGCATTACAATGCAAACTCTTTATGGGTACAAAAAGTCAAACATGTAAGAATACTTTTGAATTTTTCAAAAATTAAAGATGTCAAATAAATGAAAATGTGATCACGTTCAAATTTTTCTCTTGAACCTGAAATACATGAACTGTCAATACTATTTCTCATTACTAGTATGGAGCACTTGGACCAAGTAATTCTTCTAATAAAATTTCCAAAGTGCTTGAAACAGGGAGTTATTTTACTATAGTTTTAAAATGTCAATGAAAAGTGTACTGAATATGCATTTTACAATTATGAAACCACAAAACACAGCAAAGGACATGGACATACCGTTTTAAAATTCTGTGTTTTACCAACAGTCTTAAAATAATGAATTTATTTACGAATTTATTTTAAATAATGAATGACAAACATAAGTAATACCTAGGCAGCCTGCTGTTCTTTTGGGATAAATGTTCTTTAAAAAAAAATCATTGAGAATTTGGCATTAATACTATAGTTTTAACTAATATCTTTACCATCTATGATCATCTAAATAAAGTATGATAATTTGAATAACAGAGTTCAGAAATCCCCAATGGAGAATGGTACTGCAGTGTGATGGATCACTTTTGTGTATATTGTTATTGTTGTTAGGTGTAGTCGAGTCAGTTCCGACTTATAGCGACCCTATAGGACTGAGAAGAACTGCCCCATAGGGTTTCCAAGTAGCAGCTGGTAGATATGAACTGCCAACATTCTGAAGTACCAACCTTTTGGTTAGTAGCTAAGCTCTTAACCACTATGCCACTAGGGCTCTGAATAAAGTATAAGAAGTTTTACGCATATGTCCTGAAAACTTTGTGTCTTTTATTTTAAATATATCATTTTAGAAATAATGTATAGCTCTCTCAAGTAGAAAGGAAGAGGGGCAATAGTGCATTTGCAAAAGTAATCTATAATAATGGCTATTTTTAAGATACTTAGAATAGGAACTATATCTTCGACATAACATTTAAATGCCTTCTTCAAAATAGGTGTCTAAAAAATCTAAAATGGCATTTCCTTCCTTTTAAATTAGAGGAATATGCCATATCTCAATGGGCTACTTTTAAAAACACTTAGAATATAAAATAAATACTTGAATAACTTTTTTAATTTTATTTGCTATTAAATCCAACTATTTATTTGCATGTGACAGTTTCTAGTATATTATTACTTAGATAATACCTGACCATTGAAAGATACTGTTTGAAATACAAAAGATACTGTTAGTAATACAAGATTTGCAATTTACAAAACAATTATAAACCAGTAAATTCTAATCATAAATTCCGTTTAACAAATTCTTTTCATATTACTAGGCGGGATAAAATATGTCTGAATCTCATAAAGTGGTATAGTTTAATTTTTCTTAGAGAAAGATATTCAAGCAAAATTTTTATTAAATTTCCTGTTCTGCAGACTTGATAGCTAAATTAAATATGTGCTCTACAAATCATGTCTAATTTTTGATTAAAGAAAAATATTACACAATTTCATTTTTAAGTGCTAAATAGAGCAATGCTTGGTCTCCAATAAAAACAACAGAATAAAAAGTATTTCTAAACAATGGTAATCATAAAGAATATTTTAAAGTATTCTACAGATTAAACCTAAACATGATTAATATCAGAGATCACCAGCCACCAAACTAAAAGACACATTTATCATAAAACAAAATTCATATATACATTTTCCAATGAGAATTTTAAAACAGCGTATTCAAGATACAGACACACACATCACACACAGAGAGTCTGTTTTTATTTTTCCTCTTCTCATTACAGTCATGCACGTTTGGGCAACGTCTGACTACATACACATCCATGGTCCCACAATGTTATAACAGATTTCAGAAATCATGAATGAAGAACAGTACTGTGGTGTAATGGATCACTTTTGTGTGGCCTTTCTAGCCGTGGGCTTGTTACTCCCACCCAAGTGATTGGGCAGGGCTGCGTGATAGGATAATTGTGGCCCACCAAAGGGATTGGTCAGTTTTTCCATCCCGCGGGACTTGAGGTGAGCCATCCCAGAGGCAGGAAAGAGAAGATACCACCACCAAGGAAGAAGAGACTCAAAGGACCCACAGGAGACGGTTCAGCAGGCTTCCTGGCCCACGAAGCAAGAAAGCTGAGTGCCTTTGGGTAGAGACCAAGGGAGAGGCGTGCCTGCGAGCACAGCTGGGAAGAGCCTGTTCTGATGGAAGAACTCTTTGAGTGTTCCTGAGCTTGAATTGTAACCTGTTACTTCCCTAATAAACCCCGTAATCGTGAGTATGGTCTGTTGAGTTCTGTGTGGCCACTGCAATGAATTATCGAACGCAGCAGAGAAGTAGAGTGCCAAAGGAGGGACAGCTGGTGTCAGAATTGGTAAAGATGGTGGAGAGAAGAGGCATGTCTGACACCCGCCTGAGAGGAATCAGCCTTGGGCTGTTGATCTTGATTCTCCTTTCCTCTTGTGAAGTTACAGGAGGTCAGACACTGCCCCCATGCCGTTTTTACAGGTAAGTAGCAGTCATATCCGGGCGTAATGAATGCAACAGCTTTGTGCACACAACACATGTATCTCACGTCTCTTGTATACACAACATGGTGTTCGAACAACCTTCAAATCACTTAACGTCCTATTTGACAGAATGTATCACAGACATTAAGCAATGCACGATTAATAATGGAGCTCCTGCTAATATATTCCTTGACTTTTAACAGGAAATATGTTCCCATTTATAAGGACTGATGGAGTCCTGGTGGCGCAGTGGTTAAGTGCTCAGCTGCTAAACCAAAAGGTCAGCAGTTGGAACCCATCAGCTGCTCTGCTGCTGATGTGGCAGTCAGAGGCATACCTATGGAAAGGAGCACCTATGGCAGGCGCTGAAATTGTGTCCCTCAGGGCCGTAGCAAGGGTAACAAGCACCAGGGGGCAATCTCTAGGTTGCACCCCCCCAATTCAAGCACCCAGGGGCAATTTCTAAGTTGCACCCACCCCCAATTTCAAGATGACTAGACGTTGATAGCAGCGATGTGTCAGCAGAAATGCCTTCCCCTCTCTTGTCCAGCTGTCTCAATCAGGTACTTTTCATATTTGTGGTGCCTCAGAATGTCATTCTGTGCCTCATCTGCACCCTCTTGGACTTGAATCTGGGGGAAAGTGTCCCCCTCTGCCCACCCCCCTCATTATGCCTCTGTGTCTACCATGCTTGAGGAAGGACACTTGACCATATCAAGTTAATAGGAACTGCTCAGCGCCCCCCACCCCTTCAAGTGGCACTCAGGGCATGTGCCATACCTGCTATGCCTTAGATACACCTCTGGTGGCAGTCTGCTTCTGTCAAGATTTGTTGTTGTTGTTAGGTGCCGCCTTAGAAACTCTATGAGGTGGTACTACTCTGTCTAATAGTGTGCTATGAACCGCAATTGACTCGAAAGCAATGAGTTTTTTTGTTTGGTCATAGGGACTGAGAACCTGTATCATATATTCTTCACAAATAAAGGTAATTTACTAAATCATCTGTATGAATTGATAGAATGCCAAATTTAAAATGTTAAAAAAATTTCAGGAAAAAAATTTTCTCTTAAAAAATAGTAATGGATTAGACAGCCCCATGAAATGAAACAAGACTAATGGGGCATGACAGTCCAGGGACAAGGACTAGAAGGCAAGAGGGGACAGGAAAGCTGGTAATAGGGAACCCAAGGTTGAGAAGGGACAGTGTTGACATGTCGTGGGGTTGTTAACCATTGTCACAAAACAATATGTGTACTGTTTAACAAGAAACTATTTGGTACTTTATCAGCCAAAGGTTGTGTAAACCTTCATCTAAAGTACAATAAAAAAAAGTAAAGTATTTTTTAATAGTTGTATCCTTATTTTAAAAATCTATTTTATATTCCAGTCTTCTTAACCATATTCTTTCTTCATCTACCTTGTATTCATCATTTTTGTTAATTTAAAGTACACATTCTTTTTCTGCATAAAATAAATTAGGAATATTGTGAAGATAGTCTGTGCCAATTTTGCTCTGCAACCTTTTCTACACTGAACAACAGCAAAAAATTCACATTTGCTTCTGCTAGCAAGAAAACAAATCTAAATAGGGCATTAAAGCTTCTATTCAATGTCTGAGAGTTGCTTTTCTCCCATTTACGTTGATTTAGAATCAAAGTGCTGTAGTATTTTTAGATTTTTCGACACATTATCTTTTAATAAAGAGAATAAATGTTAACAGTTTCTATGTGGCTTTCTTCCAAGCATAGATAAAACATAAGACAAAACACTCACAGTTTTTATTTCTGGACTTTATCAAGAATTATAAAATTTTAACTTAAAAACTCCTTACCCAAACCTTTTAAAGACAAATTTTCATCTGCCCAATTAATAAGGGTTTTCATAATGGCTTATTTATTCAGATCAAGAACTATTAACAAGGTCCATGAAAAACTTGATATACAACTTCATAAAAATAATTTTATAGGTAGTCCCCAACTTATAACAGGGTTCCGTTCCAATGACTGTTGTAAGTCAGTTCTGACATAAGTTGAATACCTCATTTTTTAATTTTTTGTTATTATTGCCTTTTATTATCAGCATCTTTATTAACCCAATCTTTGTCTTTGGGGATTAGAAACATTAGACATAAACTTACAGATATATTTTAATATATATTCATAAATACATTTAAAAAATTATAAAAACTTACTTCCAACGATGAAATTAACAACTGACGCGTCTGATAGCATAAAACAGTGAATAAGACCATACTATATACCTGGTCTACAATGTAGTCAGAATTGTAACAGTTGTCGGGCGAGTGCACAGTTCAACTGTGGTATGTCGTTAGAGTTGAACATTGCCCAACTTCCTATCCATTACGACTCCTGATACTGAACCCAACTTCATTGTAGACCAGGCCATAGACTGCTACATGACAATGTTTTGAAAAGTAAATCATAACAATGAACAACTGCAAGTGAACATCTAAGAATGATAGCATCTGCAAATTAAACACTGCAACACTGTATGCAGTACATATTAATGATAAAATGTACAAAAAAACCCAGACAGTTGTAAGTGCAATTCATCATAACTCGAATATATCATAAGTCAGGGACTACCGGTAGTTTGGAGCACTGGCGGAGCAGTGGAGCCCTGGGGGCGCAGTGGTTAAGAGCTTGGCTGCTAACCAAAAGGTCGAAAGTTCAAATCCACCAGCCCCTCCTTGGAAACCCTATGGGGCAGTTCTACTCTGTCACATAGGGTCACTAGGAGTTGGAATCGACTCAGTGGCACACAACAACAACAACCTGTATTTGAGAACTACTCTAGCAATTTATATTACTATCACTATAATAGCAAAACTGATATACCAGTAAAACATTTAGCTATCAATCTGAGGAAGTAAAGCCTAACACAATAGTCATTATCAATCTATTTATAAGCCTGTTAAAAGGTAGAAGAAACCAAATATTAACTGTTTTTCACATTTTCATTCACATCCTAGGACCTCAATGTGGAAACACATATTCAAAACTTTTAATTCAAGTAACTATTTAAAATAAAGTTCATAAGCTTAAAAAAACACCTTAATAAATGGCCTTGAAAACAACAAAATATCATTTTCCCAAGGAAAGTCTTCCCACAAATTTAGTGAAAATTACCCCTATCCGAACAAACAAAAAAACTACTGAATTAGTATTCACTAAAAAATGAGTTAAAATGTAATTTTTTTAAAGTACAGAGTTCTTAGCTTTGAAGAGAATATTCAAGCCCCAGCAACAAATCAACAACCACTACCAATCTGTTTTATATATTATACTAAAACTAAGAATTACAAACATTAAATATAAGCTAAACATTTTAAAGTATGTTACCACTCCTACGCCATTTATGATGACATAATAGAGAAAACTACAGGATTCCTTCTACATTGTCCATGTTACAAATGGCAGACTTGCCATCAAGAGTGGCTAAAGTCCATGGTGAGAAACTTAGATGGGACTCTAGGATAGGAAACAGGGCTCTTTAAAAAACCAACTAAGTAGTGTGCATGTGTGTAGGTGTATAATTTTTTATTTTACTAATTATGATATACAAAAGTACTGATGACATGTTTTTAAATAACTGAAGTATATTAAATGGTTTTAGCAAACTGCTGTGAAAGGGGGAAAAGAATAGTGGAAATAATAAATTAAGATAATTCCTAGGCAGGTTGTTAGTGTAACATGCACTATATATTACAAAGTCAGTTAAGTGTATTGGGTAATTCTGGAGAAAATAAGAGACTCACCATTGCTTATTATTGAATAGGTAGGTGACAGAAACACAGAACAGTATTAATACACGAAAAAGCTTCAAAAGAGAGGCAAAAATTTTACTTTTCTGAACCATAACAGAAAATTCTGAAATAAATTGAGTATAAATTAAAAAATTAAATATACAACAAAGGTGGTTTTTCTAATCATGGAGAAATGATTAGAAAGAAACGCTGTTGACATACTCACTATTCATTCTGAAAAAATAGAATGGTTTCTATTATCTTACTCGATACACAAAAATAAACTTGAGATTAAATTTAATTTGGAAAATCTAGGATATTACATGATAAAATTCAGGGACAAGTAAGACTTTTTAATATAAGGCAGGAACCCCAAAGTTATAAAAGAAATCATACACATATTTTATCACACAAGCCTATGTATGGTAAAAGGAACCAAATGCAAAGTCAACAAACAGACAAGAGAGTAGAAAAATCATTGTCAAGGCAGAGGACAGATTGCTAATATCTATTACAAATTGATAAGAAAGGATAAACAACCAAATAGAAAAATGGGCAAAGAGACAAATACGGATTCAAACAATAGGTGTTGAGTGAGAAAAGAGAAAGATGAATGCTTAAATTTGATTCTATTTTACAAAATAAATGGATAAAAAAACTGCATACGTGTATGAGTACTTTTCTGGACATATATATATACGCACGCACGCGCATGTTTGTGTGTGTATATATGATTATGATTGTGTAACCATGCAGAAAAAAATGCGGAAAGGCAGAAAAAATGTGGAATACGTATTACTTTGTCAAGATGGATTACAAGATGTCTGTGGAGTAGCAGGTGCAGACAGGAGAGCCAAATTAAAAAGGAAATAAAAGAGGGAAAAAATAGAAGAAAAAGAGAGAAAAAAGAAAACATGGAGGCTATACTAAAATAGGCAGTATGTATGAAGTAATCATATTCATACATTTTTACAAAACTGGACAAATATGTACCAAAAAAAAAAAAAAAAAAACTTAAAAAGGGGGATACGGAGTAAATACCCAGGGAATTTTTATCAGTACCTGGATGCCCTTCCACTTCCAGTCTGAGAAAATATAGTCTGGAGTAGCCATGGAGGCCAAGTACAACCCTCAATTATTAACATTCTGAAGTCTTTTTTTTTTGGTGTTTGGGTATACTGTATTATAGGAATAGCGATCAGTTCAATCTGGATTTATGGTTTAATCCTGGGTTCAGCAAACTGATTCTGTAAAGAGTCAGAGAGTAAATATTTTAGGCTTTGTGGGCCATACTGTCTCTGCCACAACTACTCAACACTGCTGTTGTAGCATGAAAGCAGTCATAGGTATGATGGATAATTTTACGTGTCAACTTGGCTAGGCTATAGTATCCAGTTATTTAATCAAACCCTAATCTAGGTATTGCTGTGAAGGTATTCACAGATATAGTTAACATCTACAATTAGTTGACTTCAAATAAAGGAGATTACCCTTGATAATGTGAGTGGGCCTCATTCAATCAGTTGGAGGCCTTAGAATGAAACTTGCTTGGATAAGAAATTCTAATTCAAGACTATAGATTCAACTTCTGAGTTTCTAGCCTGCTGGGCTGCCCCATGGATTTCAGACTTGAGTTTTCACAATCATGTGAACCAACTGCTTTAAATAAATCTCTTTATATATACATATTAATATCCTATTGGTTCTGTTTTTCTGGAAAACCCTGACTGATAAACAAACAATTGTAAACTAATTGGTATGGCTGTGTTTCAATAAAATTATTTACAAAAAGAGATTCGGCATAGGTACCATAGTTTTCCAACCATCAGTTTAATCAATGACAAAAGATTTCTGTTTTTATTAAGCACTCTTGGTTTCAGGCAGTGTTTAAAGTGCTTCACGAAAGGATTCCAAGTGTCCTAGTAATTGAGAATTGCTCCTGGCCAGGCCAGATATTCTGGAGCAACTATGAGTAGGAATGATCTTCCTAGAACCAATGAGTGCTAGACTGTAAGCTTAAGTGTGAGGTTCAGAATTGGGGTCTCAGAAAGCATTTCGAGATGGTATCCTCTTAGGTGTTTTAGTATCTTTTTAACTACTGGTGTGAAAAAGCATTCCAAAACTAAGGCAATTGACATGACTGAAGCTTCTGAGTTATAGGCCAAACTCCATCTTAAGTTTTACTTCTGCCTTAATGTGTAATCTATAACTACAAGATAGAAATTTTTACAAGACATTGTGTGGACTACAATTAGGTCATACTAAAGAATGAGTTTTTGCTTGCTCTCATTTTTCCTTGCACAGTGTTCCAGGAAAGATGAAGAAAAAGTTCTCAGAAAACATTTGTTTTCAGATTGTTCTCAGAAATTACATAAAGATCAACTGATACCAAACAAAAATGTCTGAGGTCTTGTAAGTTCTGCAAACTGCACCAACTAACTGTATAACTACTGCTGCTTTCCCTTTAAGAGGCAGATCAATTTGCAATTTTGTTGAGTGCTGCCTGATTCGAATCACTCTATTCCTTCAATAAAACTCTTTGCTCTTACTTGTGACAGAGTAAAAGCCTTTGTGTGCTATGACATTTCTGGTGTCAGAAGCAGGACCAAAGGCACATTATCTTCTGCGGCCTGTGAGACTTCGTGGATCCAGGCTAAGGTAATAGCTGAATCACTTGGGCTCTCCATCTCCGTGCGAGGCGAGGTGGCTTTCGAGAGTTGCCTAAGCTAAATAACCTCTTGGATTCGAGCTCCACTCTTTTTGCATCACAGCTCTTTTAGTCTTACTGTTGGATTTGGTGTTGTACGTACTTTCAGTTTTACTTGCAAGTAATGGGTAATGCCAATTTGCAGGGGGAGGCGGAGGCTCCTGCCTGTTTTGTGAACAAGGACTTTGGTCACGTAACATGCTCATTCTTGTCTAGTTGTTGGCATCACCTGACAAAGGACAATTTAGAAAATCACTGGCCACTTTGGGGATCTTTTGCTCTCTCCAAGTTAACTCCTCTACACAGCAAAACGGAAAATGAAAATTGAGGCTACCAAACTAAACAACCTTGATGGGATGCCTATTTTGATTGGTAACTAGAGGCCTAAGCTACCAATAGGCCTCAGGTAGACATCAGGACAATGAAATTGCTTCCCTGAAGGACACTGTTTTCATGTAGACTAAACAAAATAAAGAACTTTAGTGTCAAAATCCAGTTACAAATGTTTGTCTGAAATGCCTCTTTTAATTGTTTGTATTTGGATTTTTGTTTGAACTCCCTAATGACAGTTTATTAAGTCAGTGGCAACTTTAGGGTACTTTCGAATTACAGAGACTAGTATATCCAAGATCTAAAATAATAGACTTGGGCTCTAGCCAGCGGAATGAATTAGGTTCAGAAAGATGAAGCCAGGTTTTGTATGGTTGTTATGAAGGAATCCCGCAGTTTTTTAAGCTACAAAAATAAGTGGGCATATGTTTGAGCATCTTAAAAGCCTCTACAGTGTTCGTCATGGACAGAAACACACCCATGAAAGAATAAACTGGAACATGAGATGGGCCAGAGCACTAGGCTGCCTACCAGCTTCAAGACAACTCTCACGCAATAAAGGTACACTGTGAAACAAAACACTGACCAAACCCTGCGGCAGATCCCCTGCTGTTGTTGTTGTTAGGTGCCAACGTATGGTGACCCTATGTACAACGGAACAAAACACTGCCCAGTCTTGCGCCACCCTCACAATCATTGTTATGCTTGACACCATCGTTGCAGATACTGTGTCAATCCATCTCATTGATGGTCTCCCTCTTTTTCACTTACCCTCTACTTTACCAAGCATTATCTCCTTCTCCAGGGACTGGTCCCTCCTGACAATATGTCCAAAGTATGTGAGCCGTAGACTCACCACCCTTGCTTCTGAGGAGCATTCTGGCTATATTTCTTCCAAGACAGATTTGTTTGTTCTTTTGGCAATCCGTGGTATATTCAATATTCTTTGCCAACACCACAATTCAAACATGTCAATTCTTCAGTCTTCCTTATTCATTGTCCAGCTTTCGCATGCATACGAGGCGACTGAAAACACCATGGCTTGGGTCAGGCTCACCTTGGTCTTCAAGGTAACATCTTTGCTTTTTAACACTTTAATGAGTTATTTTGCAGCAGATATGCCCCATGCATTGCGTTGTTTGATTTCTTGACTGCTGCTTCCATGGGTGTTGATTGTGGATCCAAGTAAAATGCAATCCTTGGCAATGTCAACCTTTTCTCTATTTATCATGATGTTGCTTATTGGTCCAGTTGTGAAGATTTTTGTTTTATGTTTAGGTCCAATCCATACTGAAGGCTGCAGTCTTTGATATTCATGAGTAAGTGCTTCAAGTCATCTTCACTTTCAGTAAGATCCCCTGCTAGGGATTTTACTTGACTCTGGAAGACCAAAATTTCAACCTAATCCTTAACATCATTGATAAATGAGCCTGGATTTCACCCCTTCCCCACCACCACCACCACCCCTACTGGGATGCTGGTCTGGGGCTCATGTTCAAAAATACTATAAGCTAAATATATATAAAATAATTCTGAATTTCAGTGATCACTTTAGGACAAATGGGTTCCTATTTATGTTGTCTTTTCTTTCCTCTGTGGAACTTTTCTTTGACGTTCAGGTTTTGTCAGAGGGTCTGATATCCCTCCATCTTGAGATTCTGACAAGTTAATGAGTTTAACTAGGACCTGCTTTTCTGTTGAACCGAGTTGATCTCATCCAAGAATTGTTGTATACATTTTAAGAAAATAGGTTTCCCATATGCACTGTTGCATATAAGCCTGATTTTTGAGCTGGCCTCAAGAACTGTTAAATTTATGTGGTTTTTCTGTCTCGTTTTGTGTCTGAGTTTCTGTCTTGTCTTGGGAAGATGTGACTATCAGTTACTAGGATTTTCTTTTCTTTTTTCTCACAAGGCAGTCTTTTAAGTCTTAGAAAAACTGCTCCTTAGCCTGCCTTATGGGCTTTCGATAGCTACACTGAGAAAAATCTGACACAAATTAGTCTATTTAAAAAGTGAACTGAAAAAAAGACTAACGATTCTAAATTGCTTCTTTAGAAGATCTTACACAATATGCAAAAGAAAAAGTTACAAAAATAGAATAATTTCCTACCTCTGGACAGTATGATTAATTACAGTATTTCTTCAAAGATCTTACTCTGATTGGTTTAATGATAAATAAGCACTTACATAAACTAAAAAGTCCTAACAGTCCCAGGAATTAATGAAAATTCATTCTGACAAAGGCTTTTGTTTATGCCAACCTTGAAAGCAAAATCTCAAAAGCAAAACCTCCTTATGTAACTTAAGCTAGATGTTACATGAAATGTTTTATTTAAGGAGAGAGAATAATTTTATTAATAAGGAAATAAGATAAGTGATATAGACAAATCAAAGGTTAAATTAAGAAAATATAAAAAAGGTAAAAAAATTTCAATGAAAATATATTTACGCAAGCTTTACTTTAACAGTAATTACGTTCTGAAGTCTATAGACTCTTACTCTTTATGCCATAGAGAAAGAATACACACATGTATTTTAGATCTAGTCAATGTATTCATTTTTGCTGCTTAAAGGTTTTACTGTAAGAAATATGTAACAAAAATAAGAAATTTAGAAGATATATTACAAGGGAATTAGATTGATATGGCCAAAATTCTTATTTGCCACAGCTAAAAGTTTAATGGGTTAATTTATGAGAATTTTTAAGAGCTTTAATGTCAAATAGTAAAGAATTAAGTGTCTCATTGTTAATATTGCAAAATTTTCTTCAATTATTAGGTTGAAAAGTTAATTGCATTCTTTGTGCGATCAGCCTTGAAGGCAAGAGTTTGGCAAAATAAATTCCTGAGTCAAAAACCAAGCTGCACGCCTTTAAAAAAAAAAAAAAAAAGCTAAGGTTTTTGACTTTAAAATCTTTAAATAACTCAAGAGTTGTTTCTTGGTGACCAACGATAAATTCCTCACAACTTTGAAACTTCATGGAAAGCCATGTAAGATTTATGTTTTATAAAGAGAAAAATGCTAAAAAAGGTTTATTTAATATGTCATGAATTACATGAAACCATGTTGTCAAATCAGGAGAAGTACCAAATTTTGAGTTAAAATTTACGTGTCAGTAATGTTTGCCTGATATTAGACAATGGGCGCATATTGTTATTTCAGTTGCTAACTCAGTTACAACTTTGTTTCTTTTAATCTAGCATCATCAAGGCCAACAGTTTTAACTGGGGTACTGACATCGTTTACCCATAGAGTTTTTATTACTATTTAGATATTTAGACTATTGATGATCTTGGTATATTCTTAACATATGCTGACTATTTAGTATTACGTCTTAAAATTATTATGTGTTATACCTGAAGTTCTTTGAAAATAAGGTCAATCATTATGTTTAGAAATTTTTTTTGTCTGAAGTGTCTTTTTAATTAACTTTATTTGGCTTTGCATTGCTTTTGTAATTAATTCACATCAAGTCTTTCACTTTTAAGAATTATTATTATTATAAGTTAACCACGGGCATTTTTAAGTTGTCATCTGCAGATAACTTTTACTTTGCTGATTCACTAAAAACGCTTGATCAAAAAACCTTTTGTAAACAAGAATCACACTCCCAAGATTTACCTAATATCTCCCCAGGACAAGTATACGTATTCGGAAAAACATCAGCTGCAGAACTCATTGGAACCCCTGTACAGAAGACCATACCTAGTACTGCTCACTAACTCCTATATAACTAAATTAAAAGGAATTAAGCCTTGAGTTCATCTAAAATAAATAAAAAAATAAAAAAATCAAACCACTTCAAATCAAACCACTTCTGTTGAGTCGATTCCAATGTATGAATTATTTCAACTAGAAAGAGCTAAAATATGTTTCTGGACTAGTCAGTCCTCTGGAGACTTAAAGTCACATTCTAATACCCCTGTAGCCAGAAGCAGACGATGTCTGAGGTACACAGCTAGTCTCAAGATCATACAACAAGATTACAAACATCTTGTTGAATTTTATGGATTTTGCTTCATAATTGTAGTTATCCTCATGCTGTTGCCATTACTCTATACTTGTGGTCTATTTCCTTAGTAATCTTATTAACATAAAAAACCCAAATCCAGAAAATAGACCCTATGCCTGGGCCTTGCCTTGCTTAGATGACTGGCATACAGAAGGCCAATGTACACTAGGCCTTCTAAGAATATCATTAGATATACACTCCTATAATAAAAATATACACTAGATTAATGATTTGAAAATTCTTATGTGAACCAGAAGTAATAGTCAAATCAACCTCCGGGCCTTCTTACCTTAGCATGGCATTGTTAACGCATGCTCAAATTGCTGATGATGTTGTCAATGGCATGGAAGCCCAAGAGATCTTTAGAATCTCTTGCTAAAGTAATATTAGACCACAGAATTACCCTAGACTTCCTCTTGGCACAAGAAGGAGTTCATGCCATTGCTAACAGTTTTTACTGCACTTGGATAAACACCACTGGAAAAATAGAACAAGATGTTTAAAAAAAAAAAAGAAAATTCACCAGAAAGCTACGTGGCTACATTCAATACCCCTTACTCCTGATTCCCCTTTCTTAGACATCTTTAGTTTGTTGCCCAATGGCATTAGTTCTTCGCTATGCTCTATATTACAAACTAGATAACCCATTTTAATCGCTGTTATAATTACCTTAGGTCTTATCAAAAATCTATTATCAACCACCTACTCTCCTTGCTATGCAACGAATTATGTACTTTGAAAAGACCATCTACCCGGAAGAGTTTGACCATATACCTTAATTAGATGCTTTCTACATGTTAAGTTCTTCCTTCCAATTTGGTCTTGCTCTACATATGTCCCCATCCTCAAAGATCACTGAAGCAGAATATTCAAGCTATGGTATGCTGAAGCAACTGACTACAATACCTGACTTGAACAATGAATATCAGGTCAGTCCTAATAGAGTCCATATGGAAGAAAATGCTCGAGTGTGATCAAAGAATGCCTACCGTAATTCTTGATCAAAAGGAAGGGGATGTGAAAGAGCATTCCAAAACTAAGGCACTTGACATGACTGAGGCTTCTGAGTTGTAGGCCAAACTCCACCCTGTCTAAGTTTTACTTCTGCCTTAATGTATGATCTATAACTACAAGACATTGTGCAGTCTTATATTAGGTCATGCTAAAAAATATAGTTTTCTTTGCCCTCATTTTTGCTTGACGCTGTTCCAGGAAAGATATGAAGAAAAAGTTCTAAAAAAATATTTGTTCGGACTGTTCTCAGGAAACTAAAGATTAACTGATACTAATCGGAAAATGTTTGAGGTCTAGTAAATTCTGCAAACTGCACCAACTCACTGTATAAACACTGCGTTACTATACAACTAACACTATGGCTGCTATGGTAATTTTTTTTACATGTTGCTGTAAAAAAAATTAGCATACTGTGCTTATGAAAATACCTCACAGGGGAAGGGCATGGTTGGCAAACAAACATAGAAGGTGTGCTTATTTGCGTAAAAATACGGTACCACTGCTTTCTCTTTAAGCAGCAGAGTGCTTTGCAATTTTGTTTCAGTGCTGCTCTATTCAAACTGCTCTATTTCTTCAATAAAACTCCTTGCTTTACTCATGAGAGAGTTAAGAGTTTTGTGCACTACAACATTGGCTTTGGGGATTAAATGTAGTGCTGCTAATCTGGCAGAAGTCAACCAAGAGAATGTCTTGGATGATCATTCATTAAATGTGACATCTTTTAATAAAACTTGATATGGGAAAAAAAAATTTACAAAAACAAAACAACCAATCTCGTTGCTGTCAGGTTGATTCTAACTCATGGCAACCTCGTGTGTTACAGAGTACTACTGTTTCATAGGGTTTTCTTGGCTATAATCTTTACGGAAGCAGGTTGCCAGGCCTTTCTTCCACAGTATTGCTAGGTGGGTTCGAATAACCAACCTTTTGGTTAGTAGTAGAGCACAAGCCATTTGAGCCACTCAAGGATCCTTCAAAAGCACTAAATCAGGGGAGGGGTTTATTATTTATGGCATGAAAATCATTCCTTACATCAAAGATTTAAAGTAAAAGACCCTTAAGTAATATAATGCTTAGAACGAGGGGTTCTCCATCTATAGCTTTTAAGTTGGTTGATGCCACCAGGCTTCTTCCTCCAGGGTTTGGTAAGAATCATATTTGAGAAGAAATTGGCATCCCTTGTTTTCAACTCAGGGACCTCACTAAAAGCACTCACACATCATCCTGGAAATTACCTCCTGTTCCTCAAAAATTTAAGAAATAACCTACATTTAAAATGATTTGATTTACAAAAACTAAATATAAGCACATCTTTTCAAGATCACACCAATTATACAAAATGAAGAATATCTATAAGATGTTGTCCTTGCCATAGAGAAGCTTCTTAGAATGTTAGGTTGTGAGACTATAAAAAAGACAGGAAAACAGGAACTCTGAAATTCAATATCTAAAAGAGAATTCTAAGCTACGAGGGTGGAGAAAAAAATACTTAAACATAAGAGCAAAGGGCTATTATGACCACAGTCAGATGACAAATTTATAAAGTAGAAGGAAGAATGGTAAGTAAGAACCTAGCTTAGAGAAGAAGTAAGTTCAAAAATGGAAAATAAATTTGAGTGTTATGAGTAAGTGGTGAACAAAGATATTTAGATACAGAAAGATGTGTCAGTCAGTCATGAGGACAAAAAGTTTAGTAGATGGAGGTCAAGTGAGGGAACTCTGTGGATAAAAAGAAATCATGCAGTCTAGATTGTTTAGAAGAGTTATGATTTCAAATACTTTTTCTGTCACATCATTTTGTCCTCATTTTTAGTTCAGAAAATATGGTCACTATTGCACCTATTTGTATCCACAATGCCCAGCAAAATGTCTTCAAGATAGGAAAAACTTAATTATTTGTTCATAATGATACTTAACTGGAAACTCAAATCAGAGAGAACACATTTAAAAAACAACCATTCCTAAGGAATAAAAACATACTTATCAGTGGTCTAGATTCTGGAAGCTCTGTTTAGCAAAGGAAATTGGTGCCATGCTCACCTCTGATGATATCATCATTGTTGGCTGGGGATAAAGCCACAATCTGCCAAACTCTGCACAATCCTTGCCAGGTTTGGGGATTCTTTAGAGAAGTTACAACTACCAGGTCTGACTGCCATAGCTCAGGAAAATGATGCAGTCATTCCTTAGTGCAGGATAAACTTGAGATGTTTAAGAGACCTATGTATTAAGCCCTAGAAAGAGAAAATAGTAGTGGTTTGGACATGGAATATAATAGCTAACAATTATGGAATGCTTACTATGTTCCAGGAACTGATGTATTATCTCATTTAATCCTTTCAACTGTAAAAAATCAAATCTGTTGCTGTCAAGTCGATTCCGCCTCACAGCGACCCTATAGGACACAGTAGAACTGCCCCACAGGGTTTCTAAGGAGCAGCTGGTGGATTCAAACTGCTGACCTTTTGTTAGCAGTTGATCTTTTAACCACTGCACCACCAGGGCTCCCACGGAGTACAGGTATTGTTATTATACTAATTTTATAAGAAACCTAGGTTTAGCAAGGTTAAGAAATTGTGCAGGACAATAAAGGTATTAAGGGGCAGGACTGTGATCTGAACTTATATAATCTAGTTCTTTAGGTTGTATGTATCCATAACCACAAGTACACCCAGGCTGGAAAAAGAATTATTTTTCTAAAAAAGGATGAATTAACTTCCTCTAATGTAATTTGTGTTCACTTTATTCTATAATCTTCAACTCATACCCTAAAAAGTTATACTGGCATTTACGTGTCAACTTTTTAAATAATAATAATCAAATTTTTAACCTTTAAAATTTACAATATTTTACAATTTACAATAGTGAAGCCTGGACAGTCTGTTAGTCTTCAAGACACGGTAAAAATGAGGATAATAAGTGATACTCTCTTCCTTTCAGATGCAAAGATAAAAAAAATAATATAAACTTAACATTTCACTTATTGGAATTCTTTGGATCCTCATTCTTATTAAAGTTAAAACAACTTAATAAAATGTCACTTTCTTTAAATCAAATGCTTTCAGTTTCAACAACTGATCTTTAGCGTTAAAGAACTTATAGATTTATTACACGTTATTTAAAATCCACATAATATAACCTAAATTTACGTAAGTTGTGGTTTTTTTCTCTAACCAACTCCCTTTTATTTATTAATACTCATTTACATCTTAGGTCTTAGCTCATCACATTTACAGTTTTTTAAAGTTTTGTCTAATATTCACCAGACCATTTCCCTCAATTCTACCTCTCAATTAGTGAATTTGTACTGCAAAATCTGTAGTTATACTATCAAAGATTAATGTCACGATTTTAAAATACATGATTTTAAAAGTACACCACCACCACCACCACTGAATTACCACAAGTAAAGAGACTACACACAACTCGGCTCCAACCCGTAAGGGAAGGTTTGCAATCTGATCAAACCGGGTAGGCAGGGAGTCAAAGGGGGAGGAGGGAAGGTCGGCAAAGGCAGTGCTTAATTCAATTCAATAAACATTCACTGCGCCGCTTACTAACAGTAGAAAAAAAAAAAAAAAATAGAGCTAGGTTGTATTTTGAGTTGTGGGCCAGAAAGGTTTGCCCGACGGGGCAGGAGCCTGTGGGCGGGGACCCGGGTACCGGGAGGCGACAGGGCTGGTTCAGAGCCCCTCACCAGGCGAGGATGGCCAAGTAGGGCCGGGGCTCCGGCGCCCCACTCCTGGCGTCCGCACACTCGCCTGCCCAGCCGCCAGCCCGCCGGCCGATCAACCGCAGCCGCTTACCGGTGGCGCCTCGCTGCCTCCCCAGGAACAGCCCTTCAACGGTTCCCGCAGTCAGAGCACCACCCCGCGGCGGGGTACGTCGAGCACGTAGCAGCTCTCGGATCCCCGCCGCGCCGCTACTCTCGCGAGAAGCCGGCGGAGTCCGCGAAGTGGGGGAGGAGCGAAAGGGAGGGGCCCTTAACGGCGGCGGCTGGTTCTGCGCCGGATCTGGGAGAGGGGCGGGCGCCATTGTGCTTCGTTGCGGACTATTCTGCTTCAGCGAGAGGCCTAGAAGACGGAGGAAGACGGCAGTGTGCTCGTTGCGAGCGGGACGCGGCCTGTTCAGTGCCAGCCTGCGAGGAGAGGTAATAAGCTGCGGAGCTCCAGGTTTTCCCTCCTGGGGAAGTGATTAGAGTTCAGGCCGCGGGTGGGGGAGGGGAGGAAACGAAGTGCAGGCCTTGGGACTCGGAGACCGCTTCCTATCAAGATGGTATAGAGGCGCTTGATTGGGGACACAGCCGGTACGAAAGGAGGGCCAGGCTCAGGCCTCCTCTCCCGGTGGCCTTTCGTCTTATGGTGGAGTTCGTGACGTTTGGATGGGCAGATTGTGTGTCCTCTTTATGGATGAGTGGTAGCAAGGGAAAAACGCTTAAGCCCTACGTTAGCTTGGGGCGACCTCCTCTTGGTTCAGGGTAACGAGGGTCCTCCGGAGCCCTGCGGGCCGGGAGTGTAGCGAGTGAAGTATTTAAGTGAGGCAGGAAGGGCTGGGGCTTTGCCAACTCAACCTCGAATGAAGCGACTCGGTCGACCCTTCGATTCTGTGAAGCTTTGCTCGTTGATGGTTCCAGTTCTTGAATATCGTGATACTTTAGGAGTTATTTTCGTGTTATTGTAAATACTTGAATTTCTTCAAGTTGAAATAGGTGATGATAATGTATAAAAGACGACCTGTTGCCGTAGAAAGTAAAAATATCCAACGCACCAGTATTAGAATACTCCCTCATTTTGATGAAACTGCGTAGTAAAGATGAACGTGTATAGACGCAAAAAAATACTAATCTTGTTTTGGTAATAAATTGGTGGAGACTGGTGTCTTTCAGCACTTTTGGTAACTTTCACTTTGTTAAGAGTAAATACGCCAAATGAGTTTAATAAGGTTTTCTTAGATTTTGTAGCACTTTTTTTTTTAGATGTTTTTCTTTTTTTTCATTATTTTAAATTACCCCCTTGCAGCTGTTGTTAAGAAAGCAGACACATAGTGGATCTAGATTTTTTTTGTGAGATAACAAAAATTTTGTCACCCTTTCATTTTTCAGCTCTACAGCGTTTCATTTTTCAGCTCTACAGCTTTGTGAGAAACAGTGGTGTAGGGTCAGTAGCACTTAGAGACAAAAGATCTAGGCTTGAGTCTTGATTTTGCCATCATTATGTAACCTCTTGAGATTTCCTCAGGAACACAGCCGTTAATTCCTAGAGTTGAAGTGAGGATTGGGTTAAATAAAATAGTATGTGAAGCAGTCTACTGAATTTTTAATAAAGATACACAATTGGAGTTATGTCCAGTTCATATTCATGCGTTCTGGTGAAAATAACTTTAAAATTTTACTCTACCCATGATGTCCCCCATAGTGCTGACTGCTTCATACACGTAGTAATATTTATGTAAGTACTATGTTATATACAGTCGTTAGATAAGAACTTTACCACTTTTGTTTTACTTTATACCACAGATGTAGCATGCATGGTCTTGAGTATTTTTCAAAGTTACATGGTGGCTGAAGTGTCTGTCTTAAAGAAGTACAAGTTATTTCTTCTTTCTGCTACATTGGCAAGATGGCTTATTTTCCCAGATGAAACACGAAGATACACTTAATATAGACATGCACATATGTTCTACATGTAGGTTTCATATTACCTTGGACATAAACTCATCCGTAGCTCTCCTAACAGCCAACCTGTAATCAGCTCTAAATGGACCTCACACAACTCTTCATCTGATATATGTTCAGGAGCTGCCCGCATTTTAATATTATGTTCCAGGAAAGTAATTTTAATAGTGTAAAATCTGTCAAATAATGTAAATATGTATTTGTTGGTAATTTGTTGTGTTCTGGAGCCCTGGTGGCACAGTGATTAAGAGCTTGGCTGCTAACCAAAAGGTCGGCAGTTCGAATCCACCAGCTGCTCCTTGGAAACCCTTTGGGGCAAGTCTAAGTCCTGTAGGGTCGCCGTGAGTTGGAATCCACTTGACAGGCAATGGGTTTGGGTTTTAGGTTTTTGTTGTGTTCTGGCTACTGGATTAGGGCTTCACATTACAAGAAAGACAGTGTCTAGTGTCTGCCCTCTACAACTTACAATTTAGCTCTCGGACCAAAATGTAAACAATTATTCTTAGTGTAAGTATATAGTAGTACTGTGGGAGCACAGAGGAAGGGTGCTTAATCCTGGGGGGATAATTTCACAGGAAGTATTGCTTGAATTAAGATGTGAAGGATGACTTGGAGTTTGATAGGGGAACTGAGCAAAGTCATGATATCATGATTTGTTTTAGGAATTGGAGATTAGAGCCTGACGTGAAAGACTTTTTTTGCCTTATTAGAAAATTCGTGCTTTATGCTATGGGACGTGGAGTTAATGTGTCCGTAAGCCAGATAAAAATGATTTTTAGATTATTTTTGTTGATAATATACTTCTGTTACCACAGGTAATTAAGTTTCAGTAATAAAGAACAGTGGGAAATGCAGACATGAAATGCACAGGTTTTCATGAAACCTCATTTTTAACCAACAAATTAAACTTAAGAACTAATGAACCTTTTAACTGTTCAATAACTGAATCAACAACTGATTGTATTAGAACACTACAACTTAAAATGAGTAAATTTTGAGTTCCTACTAAGATCTTCTGCAATTCACTAAATCAGAATTTTATTACAGTGAAATAATTTATCTTCTCATAAATCATTATTTCACAAAAATTCTATGCTTAATATAGTTGCTAATAATTTTATGGAGGGAGTAAAATTATTTTATAATTCGAGAGTTGACTGGAGTTTAATTTTCATTTATCTTAATTTTTAACTTTTCTACCTTGACCTGGTTTCATTTGGTTAAAGCTGGTTTTTCTTGCTCTCAAGTATATTTTCCTCTGTGGCTTTACTGGTTAGACTAGATACGTTGAACCACCTGGTTTTAAAGTCATCTACTGCTCTACACCCATTTTTGTCAACAACTTTAAAAGAGGGCAAATTTTGAACCTTAAAAGGTAGTCATCCTCTTTCTATTATGATCATTTCACTTTAGTGTAATGTGTTTTTCATCCTCAAGAAAGACCAGGGCTTTGAACCGAGTTCTTTCCAGTTCGACTCCCTGCTGAGAATTTGCATTTCTACCCCAGATATACTGAACCAGAATCCGCATTTTAACAACATCCCCAGGTGATTCTGAGAATTTGCATTTCACCTGGGGATGTTGTTAAAATGTAGGTTCTGATTCAGTATGTCTGGGGTGGAAAAGCAAATTCTCCGCACGGTGTTCAAATCAGAAAGAACTAGTTCAAAGCCCTGAGAAAGAACCCTAAAATGGTTTCCACTTACTGAATGAAGCTTTAAAGATGACACTTAAGATTAAATTAACTTCAAGGAGAAGAGGGTATCATATCTCTTAAAGTGCTCTAGTGTAGACTTAGCGTTATAGCCATTTTCTCATGGAAATGTTAAACTTTTTCGTAGTTTTTTGTTTTTCAACACTTGAGTATATCTTTGTGTTATAAGTATTTAAATGTAAGGCAAAAATCAAGAAGCATTTAGAAAATTAAAACCAAAAAATTATATTTTCAAAATGCGCTTTTCTCATTTGACCACCTTAGCTTCCTTGTCGTTAGGTTCTCTAAGATAGATAAAACACTAAGTTCTCCCATTAATGAAAAAAGAATTTTTTTTCCACCCAGAGGCATATTTTTTAAACAGAAAGATATATAAACTAGAGACAGATAGTAGAATTGTCTTGAAGATTGTCGTTTTTATTAGGTAAGAATGTTTTTGTTCCTGAAGAGACTGACTGTTGAAATCCATTGGTAATTTGTGTGGTAATGCTGGTCTTCATGCCACGAATTTATCTTGTAGTAATGTTGTGCTTTTGTAGTTCATTAATTGCAACCTCCCTTCAATGATATTTAGTTTAAGACAGATTCCAAGTTAGAAACAGTAATGGAATCCGTTTTTTCATATAGAGACTAGGGACATAAGATAATGGTACGAGAATTGTGGGTAAGTAGAAGTTAAGATGCAAAGACATTGATGGTTCAGTGTAGAATGCTCATCTTCCATGTGGAAGACTCCCGATTTGATTTCCAGCCAGTGCACCTCATGCTCAGCCACCGCCCATCTGTCAGTGGTGGTTTATGTGTTGCTATGATGCCAAACAAGGAGTCCCTGGGTGGCGCAAATGGTTAAGTGCTCAACTGCTAGCCAAAAGGTTAGAAATTCAAACATACCCAGAGGTATCTCAGAGACAGACCGTGTGATCTGCTTCTGCACGATCTCAGCTTTGAAAACTCTACGGAGCAGTTCTACTCTGTGCATGTGAGGTCGCAGTGAGTTGGAATTGATTCTATGGCAGCTAACATCCATGATGCTGAACAGGTTTCAGCAGAGATTCCAGACTAAGACAGACTAGGAAGAAAGGCATGGTGATCTGCTTCTGAAACTTAGCAAATAAAAGCCCTATGGATCACGGTGGTCTGACCTGCAGCCGGTCATAAGGTTGGCGCAGGACTGGGCACGTATGGTTCTGTTGTGCATCGGGTGGCCATGAGTCAGGGTCAACTTAATGGCAGCTAACACCATCAAAAATTAGGATTAAATTGTGAAGCTTCAATCTATTGCTGTATAACCAACCACTTCAAAATTTAGGGAATAAAACAGCTTCACTATTTTTCATGATTGTTTGTGCTTGCTGGTCATTTCTACTAGTGTTGCCTGGCTTCACTCATTTACCAGCCTTCAGCTGGAGGATCGCCAGGCTGAGCGATCAAGATGACCTTGCTCACATGTCTGACAGTTAGTATTGGTTACATCTGGGCCTTGGTCCATGTGGTCTTTCATGACATGGAGGTCTCAGGCAGCATTCCAATAAAGTGAAGATGGAAGTTTTAATACTTCATACAGCCTTGGAAATCACATAGTGTCACGTATGCTGTATTCTCTTAGTCAAAGGAAGTCTTACAAAGGCTATCCCACATTCAAGGAATGGGGAAATAAAATTCCAGCTCTTCATGGACATACTAACAGGTGTGTAGTGATATCTTGTTGTTTTAATTTGCAATTTCCTAATGACTTATGATGGAGCCCTGGTGGTGCAGTGTTTAAGTGCTTGGCTGCTAACTGAAAGGTCAGCAGTTCAAACCGTCCAGCAGCTCAGCGGGAGAAATATTTGGCAAACTGCTTCCATAAAGATTACAGCCTTGGAAACCCTGTGGGGCAGTACCACTCTGTCCTGTAGAGTTGCTATGAGTCAGAATAGACTTGACGGCAGCAGGTTTGGTTTTTACAGGTTAATGACACATGACGTTAAGTATGTTTCATATGCTTATTTGCCAGTTATATGTCTTTATTTGGTGAATAAGAAAGACTGAAAAAGAATTGATGCCTTTGAGTTAAGGTGTTGGTGAAGAATCTTGAATATACCATGGACTGCCACAAGAACGAGCAAATCTGTCTTGGAAGAAGTACAGCAAGAATAGTCCTTAGAAGGAAGAATGGCAAGACTATGTTTTACATACTTTGGACATGGTATCAGTAGAGACCAGTCCCTGGAGAAGGACATCATGCTTGGTAGAGGGTCAGCAAAAAAGAGAAAGACCTTCAACAAGATAGATTGACACAGTGGCTGCAACAGTGGGCTCAAACATAGCACAGATTGTGAGGATGGCGCAGAACTGGGCAGTGTTTCGTTCTGTTCTATGTAGAGTTGGTATGAGTTGGAACCGACTCAACAGCACCCAACAACAACGTCTTTGTTGGTGAGGTGTCTGTTCAGATCTTTCTCCATGTTTTGATTGCGTTGTTTGCTTTCTTATTGTTGAGTAAGTTGTTTGCATGTTTCAGATACACGTTCTTTCTCAGTTGTGTTTTGCAAAGATGTTCTCCCAGTCTGTGGCTTGTCTTCTCATACTCTTAATAGTGTGTTTCACGGAGCAGAAGTTTTTTTAGTTTAATGAAATCTAACTTACGATTTTTTCTTTCATCAATCGTGTTTTTTGGTGTTGTCTCTAAAAAGTCATCGCCAAACCCAAGGTCACCTAAATTTTCTCCTATGTCTGATAATTTTTGATTGAATGCTAAATTTTATAAATAAAAGAGCAGTAGAGACAGATAAATAATATCTGTGTCGGAATATGGGTGCACTCTACTTCTGTCAGGCTGTTAGTGTGGTGGATTGTATTAGGTTAGTCTGTAGTTGAGCTGGATTTGAGTTTTAGTCCAATAGTGAACTGCTATAGGGTTGCTACAAGTCAGAATCGACTCTAAGGCAATAGGTTTTTTTATTAACTAGACTAGTGTGAGGCCTGTAGTGCTGGAGGATTTTGTTCAATTTTTGTAGCACTCTCAACTGTACTTTTGCGCTGCAGAGGGGATTCTCTTTCTGGCTCCTGCTCCTCCCTCAACAGTAGAGTGCTGTTGCTTCTTGGAGCTAAACTCATGGTTAGGGGGTCGGGGTTACTAGTTCTACTGAGCCTTCTCCAGTTTTAGACAGGCTCTGTGGGCCTCATCTTTAGAGGTGAGGTTTTCCCAGCATTTCTGCACTTTTACTTACCTACTGTTGTTACAGTGTCTGGAGTACAGGTGGATTTCATATCCTTTCCCCACTAGTCGCAGACTTCTGCTTTATATCAGTGCAGAGTCCTTGCTGAGAGTTGGTTTCCTGCTCCTGTCTTAGCAGCAGCTGACCACCACATTATACACATGCAGAATCTTGAGCATGGTTGGGTTTCTCCAGGTGGTCCTCTTCTTCTCTCAAACTTAGACTGGCCTTTCATGCTTGTGTTACAGAGAGGGGGACTCTTTCAGGTCTCCTGGCTGCCTTTGTGAGCACTCAGTGGAGGCCTGTGGAAATACGACTCGCCTTGTGTCTGGGACTCCCAGGGATTCTAAAGTGTTACAGTATTTGACCTTTAGGAACTTAAGAATTGGATGAATTTTGGCCCTTATCAGTTTTTATAGTGGCCATCTCTGTCCAATCTCTCCCTGTGTAAGGACTTTTTCATTCTTTGGAATTCAGTTCATCTGGTTGCCTTGCATCCTTTGCTCTTTCATGAGCTAAAAAAATCGGTTTTATATATTATTTTATTATAGAGAGTGATGTTCTATTGTGGTTTAACACCCATATATCCTCACTTACATTCACTACTTAATATTTTGCCGTATTTGCTTTGAATCTACATAGCTATAAAGAGCGCTGGTGGTACAATGGTTAAACGCTAGGCTGCTAATCGAAAGATTGCTGGTTCAAACCCACCAGCAGTTCCGAGAGAGAAAAGACCTGGTGATCTACTCCTCTAAAGATTGTTGTTAGATGCCGTTGAGTCAGTTCTGACTCATAGCGACCCTGTGCACCACAGAACAAGACACTACCCAGTCCTCTGCCATGCTCACAGTCGTTGCTGTGCTTGAGCCTATTGTTGCAGCCACTGCATCAGTCCATCTCGTTGAGGATCTTCCTCGTTTTTGTTGACCCTGTACTTTACTAAGCTTGATGTTCTACTCTGGGGACTGATCCCTCCTGACAAGATTTCCAAAGTACGTAAGACATAGTCTCCCATGCTTGCTTCCAAGGAGCATTCTGGTTGTACTTCTTCCAAGACAGATTTGTTTGTTGTTTTGGCAGTCCGTAGTATATTCGACATTCTTCGCCAACACCATAATTCAAACATGTCAATTCTTCTTGAGTCTTCCTTATTCATTGTCCAGCTTTCACATGCATATGAGGCGATTGAAAACACCATGGCTTGGGTCAGGCTCACCTTGGTCTTCAAGGTAACATCTTTACTTTTTAACACTTTAAAGAGGTCTTTTGCAGCAGATTTGCCAGTGCAGTGCATCTTTTGATTTCTTGACTGCTGCTTCCATGGGTGTTGATTGTGGATCCAAGTAAAATGAAATCCTTGACAACTTCAATATTTTCTCCGTTTATCATGATGTTGCTTATTGGTCCAGTTGTGAGGATTTTTGTTATTTTTATGTTGAGGTGAATCCATACTGAAGCCCATGGTTTTTGATCTTCATCAGTAACTGCTTCAAGTCCTCTTCGCTTTCTGCAAGCAGGGTTGTGTCGTCTGCATAAAGCAAGTTGTTGATGAGTCTTCCTCCAATCCTGATGCCTTGTTTTTTCTTCATATAGTCCAGCTTCTCGGATTATTTGGTCGGCATGCAGATTGAATAGGTGTGGCGAAAGGATGCAGCCCTGACGCACACCTTCCCTGACTTTAAACCACACAGTGTCCCATTTTTCTGTCTGAACAACTACCTCTTGATCTGTGTACAGGTTCCTCATGAGCACAATTAAGTGTTCTGGAATTCCCATTTTTGCAATGTTATCTGTAATTTGTTATGATCCACACAGTCAAATGGCCTTTGCACAGTCAATAAAACACAGGTAAACATTTTTCTGGTATTCTCTGCTTTCAGCCAGGATCTATCTGATATCAGCAATGATACCTCTGGTTCTACATCCTCTTTTAAATCCAGCCTGAATTTCTCGGAGTTCTCTGTCGACATACTGCTGCAACAGCTCTTCAGTAATGTTCAGCAAACTTTTACTTGCGTATGATATTGTTTGATAATTTCCACATTCGGTTGGATCACCTTACTTGGAAATAGGCATAAACATGGATCTCTTCCAGTCAGTTGGCCAGGTAGCTGTCTTGCAAATTTCTTGGCATAGGCAAGTAAGTACTTCCAGCGCTGCATCCATTTATTGAAACATCTCGATTGATATTCCATCAATTCCTGGAGCCTTGTTTTTAGCCAGTGCCTTCAGTGCAGCTTGGACTTCTCCTTCAGTATCTTTTTTTTTTTTTTCTCCTGTAAAGATTACAGCTTAGGAAACCCTATGGGCAGTTCTACTCTGTCCTAATGGGTTGCTGTGAGTCAGAGTCAATTTAACAGCACACAACAACAGCAACATGTGTCTTCATATATACATATTTTCTGAAAAAAGTATTGTCTTAGCTATTTAGTGCTGCTGTAACAGAAATATGACAAGTGGATGGCTTTAACAAACAGAAATTTTTTCTCTCACAGTCTAGTAGGTTAGAAGTCCGAATTTAGGGCAGCAGCTCCAGAGGAAGACTTTTTCTCTCTGTCGGCTCTGGAGGAAGGTCCTCGTCTTCAGTCTTCCCTTGGTCTAGGAGCTTCACAGCACAGGGACCCCAGGTCCAAAGGACGCACTTACTCCTGGCACTACTTTCTTGGTGGTATGAGGTCTCCATGTCTCTGTTGGTCTGTGCTCGCTTCTTTCCCATCATTTTATTTTCATGATCTTTTGAAGAGTTCAGGCCTGTTGTGTTACAGAATATTCCCTGTTCTGGATATGTTTGATTCTTGTACTGTCTTTTATATTTGATTATGCTTATTATATATTTTAGCATTAAAATTTATGTTTGACTTTTTTCTAAAAGTTTTTTTCTTTTTGCAGTTTCTTGTTTCCTGTACTTACTTTCAAGCTTCTCTTTATTTAAACAGTGTGAGCATTAAAAAAAAAAAAAAAAAAAAAACCTGTTACCATTAATTCCAACTCATAGTGACCCTGTAGGACAGTAGACCTGCCCCGTAGGGTAGCCAAGGCTGTGATCTTTATGGGAGCAGACCGCCACACCTTTTTCCTGCGGAGCGGTTGGTGAGTTTAAACCACCGACCTTTTGGTTAACAGCCAAGCACTTAACCACTGTGCCACGAAGGCTCCTTATTACAAGCATAGTTGTTTTTAATCTGCCGGAAATACTTGATTTGACATTTTTACTCGTATCTTTTTTTCCTCTTGTCTCTTGTGTCTCAAGGATGTTGTTTATGATGCTTTATTTCATTGTACACTTGGTTATCCCTTACTTATTATACTTGAAAAATTATTTATAGAAATTTAAGGCATAGTATGAAGATACATTATTCTAGGAAGATTTGTGTTTGCTCCTGTCTGGTGGATTATTACACTGGGACTACCTTAAACCAAAATAAAGTTTGAGCTTTCATTTATCATCCAGGAAATATCACCCTATGCTGCAAATCTGTGTTAGAGCTTGAGTATTTCTGGTTTAACTCTTACCTGAGATTGTAGCCCTTTGGAGTCCAGCTTATTGTGGGGAAGTGGCCTTTTAAATTCCTCACCTTGTGCATCTCCTGGGCTTTGGTTTCCTACCATGAGACTGGCAAAATGAAAGTTTGAATTTACTAGGAATCTACAAATGTCCTCAGAGCAAAAGTGGCTTTTGTACTCTCACATCTCTCTAGCTTCCAGTTTTTCCTTATTGGCCTAGTCATCGTTACTATCCTGTCACTTCTCAATGCTTTTAAGGCAAGACTCTTCATATATATTATCCTTTTTTTCTTTTGTTTTGTTTTGAGGGAAGGATTGGTTTGAATAATTTGTCGTTATCAAGAACTAGAGACTCTTTGCATGGCATTTTGTATATCTCTGCTGTTACACTTATATTGTATCATGGTTGGCTGGTTATTTATTTATTTCTCTCCATTTCCCCCACCCCCGAAATACGAGTTCAGGAGGTAGGTCTTGTTACTATAGTCCTAGAGTTTTACATCATGCCTGGTTTGTTTTAGGTGTTCAGTAACAACTTATTTTTTAATTGTGCTTTAAGTAAAAGTTTACAATATAAGTTAGTTTCTCATACAAAAATTTATACATTGTTATGTGACCCTAGTTTCTCTCCTGTACTGTGACAGCACACTCCTCCTTTCAACCCCGGATTTCTCGTGTCCATTCAGCCAGCTCCTCACCCTCTCTGCCTTCTTATCTTGCCTCTGGACAGGAGCTGCCCAGTTAGTTCATGTATCTACTTGAGCTAAGAAGCACACTCTTCACGAGTATCATTTTATGTCCCATAGTCCGGTCTAATCTTTTTCTGAAGAGTTGGCCTCGGGAATGGTTTCAGTTTTGGGCTGACAGAGAGTCTGCGTGCCATGTCTTCTGGGGTCCCTTCAGTCTCAGTCAAACCGTTAAGTCTGGTCTTTTAACTAGAATTTGAATTCTGCACCCCACTTTTCTCCTGCTCTGTCAGGGACTCTTCTGTTGTGTTCCCTGTCAGGACAGTTGGTGGTAGCCGGGCACCATCTAGTTCTTCTGGTCTCAGGCTGATGGAGTCTTTGGGTTTATGTGGCCCTTTCTGTTTCTTGGGCTAATATTTTCCTTGTGCCTTTGGTGTTCTTCATTCTCCTTTGCTCCAGGTGGGTTTATGCATCTTAGATGGCCGCTCACTAGCTTTTGAGACCCCAGACGCCATTCATCAAAGTGGGATGCAGAACATTTTTTTAATAAACTTAGTAACAACTTGTTTTAAAAAGCTGAACTGGAGCTAGGTTTTTTTTTAAGATGGTAGTTGGAAATTAAGTGGAAAAGATAGATTGCAGTTGTGGATGCTGGGCCAAAATATTTGAATTTCCTCCTTAAGGTAATGGGAAGCAGTTTAAAGCTTGATTGGGAAAATACAAAGGGAAGTGTTTGGGTTAATGATGAGCTCCCCTTTAGACAAAGCCTAGCTTGGTGTTAGAGACAAACTTCGTTGGTTTACCTAGGGTAGGCCTAATGTAAATAAAATCTTTCTGAAAAGCATTGTAAAATTAAATTTGTATTGTAGTAAGAGTTGTAAGATGTATTTTCAGTTGTGTTTAACGTGACTAAGATTTTGGTAACTTGCAGCTTACATCAAGCCAAAATTAATTTCAGTATTTGGTATTATGCAGAATTTCTTTAAGCTTTTTACCTGGACTTCTTAAAGTGTAAGGCAAGATTATATACACAGAATAGATATAAACTGTGCTGTTTATGGGCAGCAAAAACTTTTTTTCTGTTTCAAGATCCTTTATAGTGATCAACAGGACACTAAAAGTGGAGTTTCTTTAAAGAGCTCTTCAGAGAGTTTGCGAGGAATCCCTGTGATGTGAAATTACCTACCAGAAAAAGTAACTGTATTCTTGAGTAGCTTGTAAACCACAGGTTTGTGAAATAGACATAACTGCATAAATTCTGGAGTTGATATGAATACCCATTTTCCAGTTTTGTTACTTATGTTGGCCACTATTAATAATATTTTAAGGTGAGGACACACTTAACAGAGATAAAATATGGCTATTTAGGTAAACTCCTGGAGTTAAATATGAACGTCAGAATTTTCATCCAAAGTACTACCTTTCAAAAGTTGAAAAGTTTAATAAAGTAAAAATCTCAAATACTGATCATAAAGTTTGTCTGGCTCACCATTTTGTTCTTTCTGCATTCAAAACAAGTTTTGGTAAAACGAAGTGTCACCTCTTCGGGCTGTCAGTACCCCCCACTAAATCCTAGACCAGTTGTTGATATGGAACATTAGCACAGAATTCCAGTGAACCATGGAAGCTTCAGCAAGGCTCAAAGCAAGTACAATTTAAGCACAAGTTAAGCTGCTTGGGCAAGCTGTATAGCAATCATGAGTGCTATATACAAATTGAGTGACAAGGTAGAGTGGGCATGTTTGTATCTTCTCTGCTCAAGCTCATGCTCCACTATCGTGTACTTCACTTACAAAACATAAATTCAAGGATAAAATTATTCAGAAGTTCAAGATGTGAGCAGCAGAGCTTTTAAACAAGTGCCAGGCCCTGTATGATTGCACAGATTGTATGTCTATGAAGCTGACACTGGTAATAAGTTATTATCATCAAACACACAAAGAGATCCTGACTTTCCAACTTTGAATGAGGTCTAAATGTAAAAAAACACTATCTAGTGACAGAAGGAAACTAGATATATAAGATAGATAGTTGCTGTCAAGTCAGCTCCGACTCATGGCAACCTTAGGTAGAACAGAACGAAACTTGCCCAGTCCTGCAGCTGTTGTGCCAGTCCATCTCATGGAGGGTCTCTTCACCCTTACTGGCCCTCTGTTTCACCAGGCATGAAGGAAACTAGGAGACCCTTATCTAGATCACTGAAGAAAGATTATGCATATAAACTTTTTTGCACTGTTTAGTTAAGTCTTGATTAAAAGCATTAAGCTTCAAATGCCTTTTTAGTACTAGTCTGTATAGTTATAACAGCACCTTTAATTTTTTTAATTGCATGGTTATTTGTATAGTATATTTGTTCCCCATTGAGGGCAGGTGCTCTCAGTTGTGTTCAGTGTTGTCCCCCACCTCACCTCTTTGTTTAGTATAGTGCCTGGCACTTAGTAAACATTCAGAAAACTGTGTGTTAAATGAACGAGCTTGAAAAGATATCACAGAACTTCCTAAATGATCTGGTAGAAGTTTTTCAAGGACTGCACATTTGGTTTTTCAGGGTTTTTTTTTTTATGCTTTTGACCTCCAACTTATGCAACCAAATTAGGATATTTTTGTGTAACCACCTACATTGTAAAAATTCAATCAGTTTATGTAGCAGGGTTGCCAAAAATAGTTTCATGTGGTATAAATTTTATCTCTCATAGGACTCTGCCTTTCTGTCTCCTCTCAAGAGGTTTGCTTTGAGCAGATTTCTGACTAGGTTAGTTTCTTTCACCCTGCAAGTAAGTCTGCAGGTTAGTATTGACTATAAAATAGTCAAAGTAAACTATGAGAAATATGATTTAAGGATCGTTACTATTGTTAAAGAACAAACTGTAGACCTATATTTTTCAGAAAGCATTTTGTCTCTCTGTTTAAAATCCTCAAATCACAAATACAGTCTCTTGTTTAGTATTTTTATAGTTTTCTTCATAAAATAACAAATCTGCTACTTGTTAAATCATTTATGGGCTTTTCCATGTTTTCTGCTATTCTTTCTCCTAATGTATGTGTTCTTTAAACTTCCAGTTTAAAATTCACCTTTTATTTTTTAATGAAAAACTATGTGGGCATATACCAAATATTTACATAGTTAATGAAAGTGATACAAAAGGTTTATAAGTAAGGTTTATAAGTCAGCTGACTATATGCTGTATCATCCAAACCAGGACACTTTTAAGAGACAATGCAGGTACTATTAATAATTGTCCCGGGATAATGAAGCTAAACTAGGACTTTTTTGGGCATAAACTGGGATTGTTCTGGGAACATGGGAAATATGGTCATCCTACTTAGAAGTAAAGTCCTTGGGAGGCACAAACTGTTAAGTGCTCGGCTACTAACCAAAAGGTTGAGAGTTTGAATCTGCCCAGAGTTGCACTGGAAGAAAGCCTTGGCAGTCTCAATTCAAAAGGCAGTCACAATTCAAAAGACCACGATCATTGAAAACCCTATGGAGTATAGTTCTACTTGGAAACACATGGGGGTTTCCATGAGTCAGAATCGACTCAGTGGCAACTGATTTCGTTTTTTTTAACTTATAAGTAAAACAGCAAACTCTTGCCCCACCCCTCACCACAATCCCACTCTCCAAAGTAAGCTACCCTTAACTCTTTAGCTATGTCTTCTAGGATTTAACATTCATGTTTCTAAAAGATGTGTTTATATTGTTTCATGAATTTTCAATATCACATATCTCTTGTCTTTTCCTTACTACCATCATCTTTCTATCCATTTTCATCCCACAGCATATTTGTAGCAAAATTATTGATTCAGCTGGCAGTCTTTGTTGACGTTATTGATTATGTAAATAGTAAGGAGTTCACTCAGTCAAAATTATGACTTCTTTCTTGAACAACTCTTTTTCCTAAGTTTAAAAAAAAAAAACCTAATTTTTAAAATCATCTTGTGGTCTGTATGCTCAGCTTTTTTTCCCAATTATAATCTCTGCTAGGTGCCCATGAAATGTTTCCGTGTGACTCTCTCTCTCTCTATCCCCCTTCTTCTCTCCCTCCCTCCCTCCCCTTAGAATTTACCTTTCATTAATTGTGGTCTTACTGTAGTCTGGATGGGTTGCTCCCTGTGCATTCTTCATACCACCCTCCTTTCCTTTGAAACTATTTCCTGGGTTCTGTGTTTTGCTCTTCCATGCTCTACACTCTCATTTTCCTAGGGCAGGCCCATTAGCTTCCTAAAGTTTTGTGTTGTTTGGTGGAGACCTTACAGGTCTGAAAATATGTCCTATTCTCCACCTCACACTTAGTTGCTAGATTGGAATTCAAGATTAAGATTTTTTTTCTTCCTGCCATGGATTTTGCTTTGTTATCTTAGTTTTTAATACTCTTGCAATTCCTTTTCCTTTGATTGTCACCCATTTTTCCATTCTGGAAACTTTTAGGATCTTTCCTTTATTTCTGGTCTTCTGAAATTTCAAGATGATATATTTCGCATCGTGTTGGTCTTTTTTCTTTAATACTGCTGAGTACTCTTGTTTTCAGTTTGGAGATTTGTATCCTTCAGTTCTAGAAGAAAAATATTTTATTCCTTTGGTAGTTTCGTCTTCATTTTCTTCTCTCAATAACTATAACCAAAAAAACCAAACCAGTTGCCATCGAGTCAATTCTGACTCATAGCAACCCTGTAGGACAGAGTAGAACTGCCCCATAGGGTTTCCAAGGAACAGCTGGTGGATAGCAGCCAAGAGCTTAACCACTTTGCTACCAGGGTCCACAATAACCCTAGTCAAATTCCCCTGAACAGTTATCTTATTTGCATGTTACATTTTTTATTTCTTTTTGTCCTGCTTTCTGGGAGATTTCCTCAGCTTTCTCCCAGTTCTTATGTTGAGTTTATTTCAGTGTATCACATTGTGAATTTCAATGGCTCTTTATTATATTCTGCATTGTTAAGCATCTAATTCTTATTTTATGAATGAATGTTTTTTCATCCCTTAGAGGATAAAGCTTCTTTTTCTAGGTTCCTCTTTTTTTGGTTGGTTGTTTCGGTTTTTGGAGCCCTTCTTTGGATGCCTAGTAACCCTCAGTGTCTGTCTACTAGAGGAGCAAGTTAAAAAGCTGATTAGAAACTCTTGGTGACCCATGGACTTTGTTGTAAGGTAGGATGGCCAAGTGGCAAACTAGCTTTTTAATAAAGGACATTGCAAATGTCAGTACCCAGAAATTTTATCTCTGGTGTTCTTGGATGATCCAAGAGAAATAGCTTAATCTCCTGACAGCATTGTAGAAGCACACCAGGAAAGAGAGTGTTTGGGTCTCAACAATGAGCATATAGATTTTCTTTTATTCCTTATTATCTACCATTCTTCCTAGCTCCCCTTTCCTGAGATGATTGTACATTTATGGGGGAAAAATTGCCTGTGAGATTCTGATTTTCCAGAGAGTAAATATTGTGTCTTTGGGGGGATAGAGCTGGGAAGAAATCTGGGATTCTAGTGCTCCAAATACAGATTTTAATTTAACAACTCTCTTTTCAATCCCATGCACCATCCCTTTTTATGACATCTTCTACCTCCACGTCTTGATGTTTTCTATGGTGCTGTGAAGCCAAATGCTTTGCTTCCAGTTCCTACCTTTCTAGGTACGGAGGGTATAGTTAGTTTCATCCTCTCTGCTGAATTGCTCTACCACTCCTCCTAGTTTCTGTTTTCCAAATATATATTGAAATCTCGTGCTTTCTGTGGCCTTCTTTCCGTTTCATGTTTTAAAGCTTTTTGATTAATTTGCTGTCATTTTATCAGAGTTTTGGAAAGGGGGGGCAAAATAGATGCATAAGGATAACCTGTCATGTTTAACTGGAAGTTCAAAACTGACCTCTTAGGAGAAGCTTTCTTTTAGTCATACCCTATAGTATAACTTACTCTGATTTCTCATTAGCTGTATATCTTAGTTGTGTGATTTTAATTGATACGTGATTTATATTTTTTTCGTTTTTGTTGTATACCTCCCACTACGATATAGACCATGTTATTTTTGTTTTTGTTTTTGCTCTCTTTAATTTTTTTTCTGTCATTGCTTGATATTATGTTTATACGACAAATACTGTAAAAGGAAATTCTTTTGTAGTAACTTTAAGGTCGAAAGATGTGATTAGTCCAAAACTGAGTTGACAAATTAATGAGGATGCGTGCTGAAAATGGGATATCTTACTTAAATGTTTATATTTGAATGTTTTAATAAAGCAAATTTACCTAATCTAAGCTTTAGATTGAATAAGTGCATCTGTTTGTACTTGTCTGAATTACAGTTCCCTACCAAAATGTAAAGAAATAAATAATTTAGAATTTTGACCTTGAAAGTTGATGACTATAGAAGAAGTTGAAGAGATTGTTGTGGTAGCTATTGCTTTCTTTCTGTTTGCTACTTTTGTGCTTCTCATCTTTCTGCTCTCACATCTAGTGGTATCTCAGGTATCTAGAGGCCTCATTCTAAATCCTTTCTCCAGAAAATTAAAAAAAAAAAAAAATTTAATATTTAAAAATGCTGTTCATATAGTAGCATTATTTGTAGTAGCCAAAAACTTGAAACAATCCAGCGTCCATCCATAATAAAAAGGGCAAATTGAGTACATTCATACAGTGGAATACTGTGTAAGCCAATTAGAGTGGGTTTACTACAACTACATGTAACAACATGGATGAACCTCATAAATACCTTGAACAAAGGAAGCCAGACACAAAAGATTACATATTGTAGGATTCTATTTTTATTTGTTAAAAATGAGACACCGAGTGGTGACTCTTGTTGTGGGATAAGAAATGTTTAGTGAAGAAAACACAGAAGCTATTAAAAAATTTGTAAAAGGGGAAGGCACTCAGTTCTACATTTTATATAAAGCAAATTTGGCATTTGGTTTGTTTCCTTCCAAGTTTCTCTTTCATAATTTTTGCATAATTAAAATCATACAGCTTTTGCAGTTTTATTAATTGCCTTTTTTCACTTAAACTATTGTGATTATTTTGTAATACTATAAAAAAATCTTTGAAAACATGTGGGAAACACTTCACAGCTGTGTGACCTTGCTCAAATTACATAGTTTCTCAGTGCCAGTTTTCATACGTATAAAGTAGAGATAATATAGTTAACCTACCTAAGAAGGTAGTTTTGGAGATTAAATGATCTATAGTAAGTAAACTGGAGTGGACCCCCCCTCCGCCCCCCAGCTTGGCATATAATGCTCAATATCAGTTATTGCTATATGTGTGCGCGTGGGTTTTTTTTTTTTTTTAACTATTACTATTTTTGGAGCCCTGACAGTGCAGTGGTTAAGAACTCGGCTGCTAACCAAAAGGTTGGCGGTTCGAATCCCCCAGCCACTCCTTGGAAACCCTATGGGGCAGTTCTCCTCTGTCCGATAAAGCTCGGAACCAACTCGACAGCAACGAGTTATTACTATTTGTACTTGGATCCACAATCACTGCTCATGAATGCAGCAGTCAGGAAATCAAACAATGCATTGCATTGGGCAAATGTGGGGCAGGAGACCTCTTTAAAGTTTTAAAAAGCAAAGATGGCACTCTAAGGACTAAGGTGTGCCTGACTCAAGCCATGGTATTTTCAGTAGCCTCTTATGCTTGAGAAAGCTGGGCAATGAATAAGGAAAACTGAAGAATTGATGCCTATGAATTAGTGGTGTTGGCAAAGAATATTGACTGTACCATGGACTGCCAGAAGAATGAGCAAATCTGTCTTGGAAGAAGTACAGTCACAATGCTCCTTAGACATGAGGATGACGAGACTTCATCTCACGTACTTTGGACATTTTGTGAGGAGGGACCAGTCCCTGGAGAAGGACATCATGCTTGGTAAAGTAGAGAGTCAGTGAAAAAGAGGAAGACCGTCAATGAGATGGATTGACACAGTGCCTGCAACAATGGGCTCAAATATAGCAACAATTGCGAGGATAGTGCAGGACTGGGCACTGTTTCGTTCTGTTGAACATGAGGTCACTATGAGTTGGAACCAACTCGTTGACACCTAACCAACTCAGTGACACAATTAAGAGAATCTATAAGAAAGGAAAATGCATTCATTCTTCCATTAATTTCAACTTCTGCTTATTGAGTACCTATTATATTCCAGACAATGGTGATAAAATACAGGCAGTCCCCCAGCTTATGCCAGGGTTCCATTCCAACAGCTCTGTTGTAAGTTGATTCTTACATAAGTCAAATAACTTTTCTTTTTTAGTTTTCATTATTGCCTTTCATTGTCAGTATCTTTATAAATCCGATCTTTATTTGTCTTTTTGGCTTGGAAAAACTACATATAAACTAACAAATATATTTTAATATATACCTATAACAGTAAAACGTACCAAAAAAAATGAACGGTTTTAACTGCGGTTCATCTAAGTCGGGGACTGCTTGTACTAAAGTGGTTCTGCCCAAAAGAAGGGCAGATAGACAAGTAAACAAATTATAAGGTAATATAATGTCTTAATAAAAGTATGTACAAAGTGGAAGCATGCAGAGAAGAAAACATGTTTACAGAAATAACCAGGAATTGAATGGGGGATATATAAACTTTCCAAGCACATACAAAGGCCTTTGAGAGCAAGTTGTGTTGAAACCAGTTGCCATTGAGTCAGTTCAGACTCATGGCAGTCCCACATGTGTCAGAGTAGAACTGTGCTCCATAGGGTTTTTAGTAGCTGATTGTTCAGAAGTAGATTGCCAGTTTTCATACGTATAAAGTAGAGATAATATAGTTAACCTACCTAAGAAGGTAGTTTTGGAGATTAAATGATCTATAGTAAGTAAACTGGAGTGGACCCCCCCTCCGCCCCCCATCTTCCATGAAAGGAAGGGGCTGGAGTTGCTGTGTGAGAGGGGGCAGGTTCGCAGGAACCTCTGGGTGGACTTGAACCTCCGACATTTTGGTTAGCAGCTGAGCACGTTAACTGTTTTTGCCACCCAGGACATCATGTTATGTTGAGTATATAGAATACCCATTGCCATCAAATCGATTCCTATTCATGGTGACCCCATGTGTTACAGAGTAGATCTGCTGTATACGGTTTTCTTGGCTGAAATCTACAGGAGATTGCCAGGCCTTCTGCGGTGCTGCTGGGTGGGTTCAAACTGCCAATCTTTAGGTTAATAGTCGAGCACAAACTATTTGTACCACCCAAGGACTTACATGTTGTGTCAAGAGGTATGCAAATAGTACATTATCGTTAATGCTTAGGTTATATATGTTGGACACTAATAGTAAAGAATAGCAAGAGAATCAAGGACAAATTCATGTAGGATTCTATATAGAGACAAAATTTGGTAGGGGAAAGAGCCCAGGCTTGGAAACAGATCTCAAAGTACCTCATCTGCCTTTTAAAGTGTTTGTTTCATTTTATAAACAGCAAAGAACCTTTAATGGATTTCAGACTTCTGCTTATAGAAGCAACACGGTGATAGTTTCACAACTTGCAGGCCACATATAGTTAATTAATTTACATGGCTAATTCTTGATTTGAGCTGATGATTAAGGAGGATTAAGAATTAAAGGTTTGCATGTTTTCCCAAAGGCAATTAATCGAAATTTGCATTTCACAGGAAACCTTAAGAATGGAGTCTAAACCTTCAAGGATCCCAAGAAGAATTTCTGTTCAGCCATCCAGCTCTTTAAGTGGTAGGATGATGTCTGGAAGCAGAGGAAGTAGTTTAAATGATACCTATCACTCAAGAGACTCTTCATTTAGACTGGATTCTGAGTATCAGGTAACATCTTAATTTGGAATGTATGTTCACAGTCTCTTTTTTTCAAAATCCTTGCAGCCATGTGTTTTTTTAAAAAGTAGCCTTTGTTTTTAACACCATCAGCTTGGGTGTTCTGTAATCAAACACGTTAATATTCCTGCAGCAAAATGAGTGACTGTTTACTTCAAGTCCATGAAGACTTTATTTGCATGTCAGTTCAGGTCAGGTTTTACCACCAAGTGAATTTGCATGATATTCATGAAAAAAGCTTAAATTTTTTCCAGCTTTTTGGATTTCAGAATTAAGGATAAGTGCTTGTGACTTTGTATAAAATCATATTTTTCAAATTTATCAGTTTAAATATATAGTTGACTAAACCAATCACTGTGGAAGACTTCCGAAAGGACCAAAAACTGCTTCCTTTTCTCTCATTACACTCTTTCATCTGGCTTTTCTGTGCATATACACAAAGCAGTGATGGACTAATGTTTGCTGCTTAGTACTTTTCTTTGGGAATCTGACTTCTAAATATTTTGCTTTTAATAGTGGGTGATTATTAAATTAACAGGCTATCCTTTTGTGACGATAGATTGTAACAGTTTTTCGATGAATTTTGAGTTTTTATTGCTAGTAATGAGTGTACCCTGATTCTCCATCAGCTAATGATGCTAATTTTAATTAGCTCTATAGCTAATGTTTCTTAGGACCAATATCATGTTGGTTGGTTTTTGAAATGGTTTATCATGTCGTAACACAATGGTTTTACTATGAAATTGTGTAAGGTTCAGAGGGCTTGATTTGTAGGTTTAATACAATTTATGTTTTTTATGTTTCTAATTTAAATTCATTGCATTATTGGCCTAACAGCAAATTAAATAATAACATTATTTGAATTGCAAACATCTGATGTGTTAACTGAACCTAAAAGAATCTTTTCATGAAAATTAATATATATTTTTAATTTCTGTTTGATGAGTGTGTGTGCTAATATATCATGAGATTTATAAGAAAGTCTCATTTAAAAATATTCTTGTACAGGAATGAGCATTTTATAAACTATTCATAAAAAGACTGACGTAAAAATGTAATTTCTCTACAATTCCTCTGTCTGCTACCAACTTCTTAATTGACTTTCTATGAGCTATTTACTTGGTCTTCTTTTAAATATTGATTCATGTTGTTAGTTTTTTATTTTGTTGCTAGACAAGTGTATACTTGCCAGAGGTACGGAGTCATATACTATTGTGTATTTTGTAGGAATATTTATGACTTACACAGTGCACAACATTTTTTTTTTTCATTTATTTATAAAATTTCATCTACTGGTCTTTGTCTAATTTATCACATAGCTTATTTGTGAGGAACGTGAACTCACTTACTAGTTCTGTGAACCTAGGCCCATTACTTCACCTCTTTCCGTATCATCTGCCTCATAGAGTTAAATGAATATATTGAATCAGAATAGTGTCTCACACGTGTTAAGCACTATGTAAGTGTTAGCTGCTGCTGCATTTGTTTTTATTATCATTGTTATAGTATTATAATATTTTAGGTGCTGAATATCTCACACGTATTTAGAAAATATATTGACGTTTATTTAAAGATATCATTATTTTCAAACCATTTCTTTCAGCTTGTTCTTAGTGAAGTAGATTATTCCTAAAGTCTCATTTTTCACTGTGGTAGTTAAATAAATACTGCCATAAAAAATCATTTAAATAATATTTTAATGACTATGAAATGACTACACCGAAAAGGAGGTAGTAGTAACTCATCAGTGTTGAATTCATTCTGTTGGAAGTTTTTAATATAAATAGCAAAGTAAAATAAATTCAGAAGTTACTTTCAAATATCCAAAAACCAAACTAAATAGTTTTTTACAGTCTTATTGATTCATTATAAGGCTAACCAATTTTGTGAAATTTGGGGGTCACATTAATGCTTTTAAGTAGCTATAAATGGCTTTTTGTTTTTAAATATATTATAGAAGTAAGTTCCAGTCATAAATGAGCTATTCCTAGTCTGCTTTGCTTAATAGTTTTTATTTAGGAACTGAAATTCCTGTGTTCTTTAGCATATACTTTTCATTAATATTTGGGTCGCTTTGTTTCATACTGCTTAATTGGTGACATAATTAAATCTGCTCTATGAGTAGCCATAAAGAGAAGAAAGATACAGTTAGTAATGTTAACTCTGCCGTACTTTACGGTTCGTGGAACCCACTTTTCTGCCCTTGTTTTTGTCTTTCAGCTTATTGGTTCACAGATTAGAATACCTACATTCCCGTTTTTTTCTGTAAAATTACTGAAATAAGCTTTGATAACATTTTATAAATGTTGAATTTTAAAGCAGAGTAGTTAAAAACATGTGTTCTGATTCAGACTACCCAAGCTGAAATCCTGGTTCATCTAACAGCTGTGTAATATTGAGCAGTGTGTTTTATTTCTGTTTCCTCATCTGTAAAATGGTGTAACAGTACTTTCCTTGTACAGTTATTGTTATGATTGAGAGAAATAATACACGTAAAGCACCTAGAACAACCTGCTTAGCACATAGTAAGGGCTTAGCCCGTTGCTGTCGAGTTAATTTCAACTCATAGCAACGCTATAGGACAGAGAAGAACTGCCCCATAGTTCTACCCCAAAGATTACAAGGCTGTAATTTTTACAGAAGCAGACTGCCACATCTTTCTCCCACTGAGCAGCTGGTGGGTTTGAACCGCCAGCCTTTCAGTTAGCAGCTGAGTGCTTAACCACTACGCACCAGGGCTACTTAGTAAGGGTTTAGATGTTACCAATTATAAATAATTGCGGTGATTACTGTTGATAACTGTTCTTACCATTTCCTGACTTTATAATGAGTGAAGAAAGCTTTAAATATGGAGAGAACATTTGTTTTTAAAAATTGCTGAAGCTTTCTCATTCACAACTTGATGCACTGTAGAACATTTTTCACTTTTAATTTTACTTAAGTAGGGCATATATTTGTGTCAAGGATCTGAAATCTGGAAAAATTAAGTAATTTACCCCCAGTCACATGATCAGTATGTAATATACTTGAGCTTTAAGAATCCGAGACTTCTGGAGACCATTGTTTCTTTGGGGAAATGTAGATTCTAAGTTCCAAACAATTGATTTTGTAAATATCTTTTGGTTCTTGACCATTTGTAAGCTGGGACTGCATCTGTTGTTAATCTTTCTTATATTTTTGTTATTCATCTTTGAATTTTTGTTAAAATTTGAATGGTTGAAATTCTTATCTCTTTGGTGACAGTAAGTAAAATTTAGGTAAGTTTGAAAAGAAAATGTAATTCCTGTAATTCATATTGTTAAAGTTAAAATTTGAGAGTTTTCTGTGAATATGTGATTGTTCATATTATATTTGTATATTTTTCTGTAACTTAATTTCAGCGAGGGCCACAAACTGACCGATCCCCTCTTGGTAGGCCCTGGTCACCTCATTTGCATAGTAGGCTATAGTCACTTCATTTGCATAAGTATGTTGACCAATCCCTGCAAGCAGCCCAGGGCCAGACAAAAATTATCAAATCATCAAGTTGTTTATAGCTTACCCAGGAAATGTCAGTCAACTTGGACGAAAGTAACAAACCCTCTAGGGTAGAAAACTAGGACAGAGGTAACTTCTCAGGCCTTAGGGGAAAAATTAAGCTGTTTTTCTAAAGAACCAAGGCAAAAGGCCACAGAAAGGAACTCATTCCAGCACAGCTAGAAAGTTATTGTGGGTTTTTTTTTTTTTTTTTTTTTTTTTTGAAATAGCAGCTTTATTGAGATGGAAGCCAACTTTTATAATTAGTTTGGTTGTTTAAGGAATACAAATAGAATTTAGAGAATAAAGGTGAATTAACAACAACAAAAAAACTATTATTGCTAAATAGACATGTTCAGCAAGATTGCAGGATGCAAGATCAACATACAAATAGCAGTTGTATTTCTGTATGCTAGCAATGAATAATCTAAATAAGATTCAGAAAACTCCACTTACAGTATCAAGAAGAAAAAAATACTTAGGAATAAATTTAACAACAAAAATTGCAGGACTTGCACACTGAAAACTAGAAACATTGTTGAAAGAAATAAGATCTAAATTAAAATTGAGCCAAGGATTTGAATAAACATTTCCCAAAGAAGGTAGACAAATGGTCAAATAAGCACATGAAAAAATGCTTAATATCATCAGTCATTAGGGAAATGCAAATCAGAACTATAATGAGATACCACCTCATACCACTTGAATGGCTAAAATAAAAAAAATTAATGACAAGTGTTGGTAAGGATATGGAGAAATTGGAACCCTCATACATTGCTGATGGGATTGTAAAGTAGTGCAGCCACTTTGGAAGACTGTTAGACAGTTCCCCAAAAAGTTAAACATAGAGTTCCTATATTACCCATTAGTTACACTGCTACGTATATATATATCTAAGAGAATTGAAAACATATATCTACAGAAAATCTTGTACACAGATGTTCATAGTATTTTTCATAGCATTGTTCATAATAGTCAAAAAGTAAAAACAACCTAAATGTCTATCAGCTAATAAATGGATAAACAAAATGTGGTATATTCATGCAGTGAAATATTATGTAACCATAAAAAGTAAAATACTGATACATGTTGCAGAATAGATGAGCCTTTAAGACTTTAAGCTAAGTGAAAGAAGCTAGTTCCAAAAGACCACATACTGTGTAATTTCATTGAATGTCCAGAATAGGCAAATCCATAGAGAAATAAAGTAGATTAAAGGGGGAAAACGGAGAATGACTGATAAATGGGTACGGAGTTTCTTTTGGGGATAATGAAAATATTTTAAAATTAGACTGTGTGATGATGGCACAACTCTGAATATGCAGCCAGTTATCATTTGCAGTAGTTATGTTCTGTAAAGTAGCTGTGGAACGCTGAACTGGAGAACACTGAACTCTAGAGGAAATACAGGGTTAGGTTCCTGTGAGCATCCGGTCACATCATTTTTGTCAGCCGATCAGTATATAACATTGTTTTATGTGTGTTTATTTAAATTTATATGTATTGTTGATTCATTAACATTGAACTCAAGGAAAACAGCACTTTGACTCAAACCTGAGCAAAGCTTATTTAACGTATATTGTTCATAATAGCCAAATTTAACATGTATTTAATATACATGTATATTTAACATGTGTTTTTTCCTTTAGGCGCATCACAGTCTTCTTGTCTTATGAACACTAGACATCACTTCAGTAGTATGCTTGGGGGCCATCTTAAACAGAAAAATTACCAACAAAAACGCAAAGAAGGGCTTAAAATAGACCAACCACAAAAGGACGCTTGTTTACAGGATGAGAGCTGAAAAAAGAAAACAAAGTCACTTTGTTCGTCCTCAGCTTGGGAACATGCGTGTTGAACGGCTGAAAATTTTCGCCATTCTGTGCATTGTTGGGAAGCATAATTAAAAATGAAATCTGCCAACCCAAACAAACTCTCCACAAAAGTAGAAGAGGAAGAAAATGATTTTATTATTGAGTAAGCATTAAACCAGAATGTGATGAACACCGTAGACAATCCATTACAGAGATTGCAAAGACAGAAAGAAATTTTATTCTTTTATATAGCCAAGCAGATGCAACCCATTTCATCCATGTTGTCAAAATAAACGATAACTAGTCAAATTAGAGAAGTTGATGGTACCATTTGTCATACATAGTTCATCCTAAATTTAGCTGGTATTTGGGATAGCCACCTGTGTTTCCTATTTTCCTGTATCCAAAGAAAAAGGATATTGCTCATATCTTTACTGGTGGAGGTAGGATTACAACTGGGTGCCAAGCACCAGCTCAAATTAGGCTCCTATCCTCCCAGAAAACCTGGAGGTAGTGGTACTGTCTTCTTTGATTTATTACATTCGAAAGAGATGGCTTTTACATCCTTGAGGAAACATTCCTGGGTTGTAAAATTGGCAAGAGTCTTAACCTTTAAAAAGGTTGACATGCATCTCAAAGAGGCAGAGAAAGATTTTACAGTGAAAAGTTTTCTAAAGTAAATGCTCTAAGCAAAGGAAAGGAGGTGGGGGGGGGTTTTCCCTTTTTATTCAACAGGGAGAATTAAGCCTATCCTTTTTTTTCTTCTTCTAATTTGTATTTGCCCTCACAACATGTTTCTTAATGACCAGAAAATTGGACACGAATATTGATTTTGAGGTTACAAATACATTTCACAGAGTAGGCAAATCCATAAATAGGGAATCAAGGAATAATAAAGATTGTACTAAAAATCACTCAGTTGTATACTTTAAAAGGATGACTTGTATGTGACTGTAAATTATATTTCAATAAAACTTACAAAAACATGAACAAGGTTATAACTGGAAAAGATTTTGGAAAGGCAGCAATAAGCACAAGCAAATAAAAATAACCTACTTGTTTAAGTATCCATTATGGGCATGGCAGTGTGCTTTGAAGACAGAATCATTCCCTGATTTTATTTTCTTCTAATAGTTCTAGACAGTAGAAGAGAGAAAATAGTACAATTTGGGGATTCCATATTTACAAATTTGCCTACTTGCTAAAATCTATTTGTAACTTGAAAGTCAATATTCATGGCACTTTGAAGATCGTTCAGAGATACGTGCAGGGCAGCAAAATATTTTGAGTCTCCCAACAAGCATGTTACCAGCTGACGTTGAGCAAGAAGACTTTCTGCCTTTTTTTCAGCTCTTATTCTATACACAAGTGTCCTTTTCGCGGTCTGTTTAGTGCCATGTTTTATGCATGTTTGTGCTTTTTGTTGGTGATTTTGCTGTTTAAAATGACCTCCAAGTATAATGTTGAAGTGCTGTTCTTAAGCACAAGAAAACTGTGATAACCCTTTATGGCAAAAATGTGATTTCATTCAGACATGAGTTAAATAGTGCTGTTTTCCATGAGTTTGTAGTTAATGTATCAATAATATGGTACATCAAGAAGCAGCAGGAGCTCTGAAGAAATTTACCAATCTGTTCATGAGGCTGGAGCTCTGGTGGCACAGTGGTTAAGAGCTATGGCTGCTACGCAAAAGGTTGGCAGTTAAAATCCACCAGCCACTCCTTGGAAACCCTATGGGGCAGTTCTACTCTGTTGTATGTGGTTGCTGTGAGTTGGAATTGCCTCGATGACAGTGAGTTTTTTGGTTTTACTCATGAGGCTGCTCCAGAAACTGCTAAAGTAACATCTATAGTGTATGATGAAGATACGGGAAAGATGGAAAAGTGGCTAAACTTGCGGATTCATGTGAAGACAACCAATTTAAAAAGATGTAGTGGATAGTATTGTGAGGCTGAGAGTTAAATTTACGGTCGCATTGCCCATGGTGAGGAAAATGTTAAACCCTTCTTGACTAGTGCTGGGTTGTTAGTACGTTTCAAAAGGCAGTCCTGATGTGAAAAAAATTAAACTTGCAGCAAGGCAGATTTTGCAGATCAGGAGGCTGTGGAAGAATTCTTTAAATGCTAAGCATTATACAGGAAAAGGGTTATATAGAAGAGCAAGTTTTCAACCTTTTACCAACCTCTCCCTTGGTTTTCATGCCAAGGTCGAGAGGTTTAACCACACCCACTGCACTGTCCCATCCCACATCCTGCAGCTCCATCAAAAGTAAGAGTTAATGTTTTTGTAAAACGCTAAGTGATTAATCTTTGTTTTCTGGTTTCTTCCAGGACTTTATTTGCATTACTGTACTATATAGAAATGTTGTGACCAGAAGCTCACAGGAGCCTAAGCCTATATTTCCCCTAGGAGCATTGGATCAATATTTGCTAGTTCAGTATTCACAGCAGTTGTATAGTATATAATTACTGTGAACAACGAGAATTGACTTTATATTGTTAAATGAATTCAATATTTTTTCTAAAAAAAATCCAGAGAAGTAAAAACTGATTGCTTCAGAATGAAGTTATTCAAACAATGACAGAGTTGGGTTGGTAGAAAGCAGGAAAACGTTTGATTCTGAACTGAAACCAGCAGAAAAACTGGTCAGTTATTGAATGAACTGCTTAATCAGTTAAATAATTAGAGAGAAGTAAAATAGTGTAAACATTGTGAATGACTTTAGTGTAAGAGTGTTTTTTTGGTGTATATCTGTATGTTTAAAGGGAAAATTATGAGCAGAGAGTTTTTAAACTGTTGTTTTGTTTCTTGGTTCACTAATGAAGAAATTCCAAATGTTAGGAGTTTTTTTTTTAACATACCTTTATAGTGTTGTGTGACTTTATTCCTGAGAGTGGGCGTCAGAATGATGATAAATTGTTTTTCTTATTACTTGTTAAGTTTCATTTTCATAATAGGGTTTTCACAATCAGTTTGTATGTTAATGCCTTTCTTGGTGTTCTTTCTACCTCTTAAAATAGGAAACAGTTCCTCTTGAGGTTGAAATATTAAACCGGGAAAGCAAAATGATTATAAAGTTTTTGTACTTCAGTGTTTCATAATCAAGTGTTTGTATACAGTTGCAACAACAGCCAGTTGCTGAGTTGATTTGATTCATGGCGACCCTATGTGTTTCACAGTAGATCTGCACTCCATAGGGTTTTCATTAGCTGTGGTCTTTCAGAAGTACATTGCTTAGATCTTTCTTCTGAGATAACCTCTGGGTGGATTAGAACCACCAACCTTTCATTTAGTAGCCAGATATTTAACTGTTGTACCACCCGGGGATTCCACATACTAAGGGACGTAGTCTAAACCAGATTGATAGCCCAGCCAAGTACAATTATAGAAATATACATAAAGGGACAAGTAGGTAAAAGCAAAGTAAGATTAGGCGAAAAACCTACCTGGTAGAAAAACTGGTGCTTCGGAGAAGTGAATGGTCCTTGGAAAATTACTAGAGCATTGTAGGTTAAATTTAATATTGAATGTTAGCATTTTGTTCTTTTTTTTAACTTACAGTCTACATCAGCATCTGCATCGCCGTTTCATTCTACATGGTATAGTGAATCTGAGATAACTCAGGGAGCACGCTCAAGATCCCAAAACCAGCAACAGGATCATGATTCAAAAAGACCTAAGCTTTCTTGTACAAACTGTACATCTACCTCAGCTGGGAGAAATGTTGGAAATGGTTTGAATGCAGTATCAGGTAAGAGACAATATACATGTAATTGTAAGAGACAATATGTATGAGGTTTGGGCTAGAGCCCTTTTCTCAAGAAGGAGCATCATTCTTAGGTTTGGGATAACAAGTAGAGTACATATAAGATAGTGGATGAGAAATATAGTGGAATATCTTTAAGTTAGTGCTAGAACTGAAATTAACTTAGCAATTTAGTTTTTGTTGTAAATTTGGTACAGATGCCCTCAAGCAGGATATTAGCAGATTTTAATTAATTAGAATAGCTTATGTGTGTGGTAATCAAAATGTTGAAAAAGCCATGTATTCTACTGGTTATTATAAGAAATAATATTTTTAATTTTTACTAGAAAAGCCAGATCTAATATATGTTTAAAAAAAACATTTCCTGGACATGTCTTTTATGAATGGTCAGTATTGTGGTATATTGATATTTATTTTCAGAAAATTTGGACACTCTTCATTAATCTGTAATCATTTCACATCATATTTACATTGTATGGTCAGATGTTACGGTGCATGACTAAGAGTGACATGGAAGAAGATTTTAGTGTTATGCAGAGAAGAACGTTTTTAAGTAGGAAATAATTGTATATGATTAGTTCATTAGTAAATAATTTTATGTTTTACTGAATTTCACTCCTGATTGCAACCATTTACTCTATGGGAATTTCCATAATAAATAATAATAGCCTTCCTCTATTATTATTGGAGATTTGTTGTCATCAGAAACCTTGAACACTTTCTCTGAATTAAAACTTCTTCAATTATTTTAAGATTCTTCTTGGAGACATAGTCAAGTTCCCAGATCTTCATCAGTGGTACTTGGATCATTCGGAACTGACTTAATAAGAGAGAGGAGAGATTTAGAGAGGAGAGCTGATTCCTCCATTAGTAATCTTATGGATTATAGTCGCAGAAGTGGTGATTTCACAACTTCATCGTGTATGTATGAACTATATTTTTATCTATTGCTTATCTGATTTTACATTATCTTGTGTATATGTGTTATTAAGTTAACAATGCAAAAAAATAAATGAAGTGAATCTTATTTCCTTACAAAGGTTTCAGAATAGCTTCTTAATATGTCTCCTAGTACTTTGTTGTTTTGTTTTAAAAAATAACCAATTTAAAATTAAATAGATATACATGAGTATCCAGACTCTGTCTACCTTTAAAATTTTTTCATGCATTTTTCCTTTTAAGAATGTGTATTTTATAAAGTATACTAAATCTTGAATACTTACATATAATTTGCTTTATGTAATCTTATAACTGTTACTGTGAAGTAATAACAAATAACTAAAGATTGAATTCATCGTTTTAAGGCGTAAATGTTAGAATTACCTTAGTATAACATGAATGTGCCTTTATTTTCATCGAATTGAAATAAAGACCCATGCTATTTATGTCAGTGTCTGTAGGCTTAAGCTTTTCAAAAATTAATAACATGCAATAATCGTACTACGTAGCTAAAGAAAAAATGTTAATTGAAGTTTACAAAAATAGCAGGCAGAAGTAGAGTTTGATTTGGGTGAAAGGAAATACGTTTGTTTTTAAAGACTTGAGTTATTTTAGATAGTCTAATTAGGGGAAGACTTTGTTTTATCTAACACAAGTGAGAACATCTTTTTTATTTGCTTAGGTTTGAATGGAGGAACTTGAGTGGACAGAATCAGTAGCATGTACGTTTTCAGTGTGAAGGTACAGGATAGAATCAACTTAGTTCATAAAAATTTGTCCTTTCATGAGACTCTGTGTATTAGCATAGCAGCAGTCTAGGTTTTACCCTCTGTATATTGATGAGTATTCTTTACAAAGAATGCTGTAGTGTTTCCCATCACATGTGAAGATTAGAACCATTAGTGGTGTACTTTAAAAAATGCAGATGCCCGACCCTCATTCTGATAAAAAGTTCCTGGCCAGTATTAAAAAGTAAAGATGTATCTGATGAGTAACTAGGGATAAGAACCACTGCTGTTAACAGGAAAGAAAAGATAAAAGATTTGAGAAATTTTTAGCTCTTAGCAAGCTTTGTCATAAAATTACAAGGGTAGTAAGAATATTTAAATGAAATATCTTTTATACTTATTACACAGAGTAAGAAAAATCTGTAAAACACTGTTTCCCTAGGGTGGATTTCCTTTTATTCATTATAAGAGGCATTTACATTGTATTATTTGACCCATTTTACATTTCTTATCAATTTAGATACTCTTCTACCATGTAAATTTCTGATTAATAAATTCAACTCTTTTACCTTTATCAAGTTGCTATATTGATGTTAAGTATTTGTAAGTCCACTCATAAACTATGATAAATTTCTTTCTTTAAAATTTCTGATACTGACTTTGGAGCCCTGGTGCCATAGTGATTAAGAGCCTGGATGCTTCCCAAAAGACGGGACAGTTCTACTCCGTCCTGTAGGGTCGCTGTAAGTCAGAATCGATTCTGTGGCAACAGATTTGGTTTTAATTATTGACTTTACACGAGCAGTGCTGAATGTTAACAATAGGAATAGAAAAAGAAATGTATTTTTTTTTGTTTTTCTATAACAATAGTTGAGCTGTGTAATTATAATATGGCAGTATTGAGTTTGAGTCCAGTGTTTCATTTTGGCAGTAATTAGTAATAAATGTAAGTATTGTAATACTCAGATTATTTCATGTAATTAGTTATCTTTCCTTCCTTTCAAAAATAGATGTTCAAGACAGAGTTCCTTCTTCATATTCACAGGGAGCAAGACCAAAAGAGAACTCACTGAGCACTTTACAATTGAATACGTCATCCACAAACCACCAATTGCCTTCTGAACATCAGTCCATACCATGTCCTAGGGACTCCAGCAGAAATTCTTTAAGATCAAACTTTTCTCAAAGAGAGTTGGAATCTCCCCAAAGCAGTACACAGCCTGGATTTTCTTATATTTCAAATAGAGATGATACCGCAACCATAAGCAATTCAGAAAGGGTTGCTTCATCTCAAAGATCATTTCAAGAATCTTCTGACAATGAAGGAAGGCGTACAACCAGAAGATTGCTGTCACGTATAGCTTCTAGTATGTCATCTACTTTTTTTTCAAGAAGATCTAGTCAGGATTCCTTGAATACGAGATCGTTAAGTTCTGAGAGTTCTTACATTTCTCCTGGAGTCTTGGCGCCTTCACAGTCTCGTAGTAATGCAACGTCAGCTTGTGAAGTTCCAGATAATAGGGCATCTGAAACGTCTCAGGGATTTCGATTTCTTAGGCGAAGATGGGGTTTGTCATCTCTTGGTCAAAATCATAACTCTGAGCCAGATTCAGAAAATTTTAACCAAGAATCTGAAGCTAGAAATACAGGACCGTGGTTATCTTCCTCGCTTAGAAATAGATGCACACCTTTGTTTTCTAGAAGGAGGCGAGAAGGAAGAGATGAATCTTCAAGGATATCAGCCTCTGATATACCATCTAGATCTCATCATATTTTTAGAAGAGAAGTTAATGAAGTGGTTCACCTTGAAGCACAGAATGATTCCCTTGGGGCTGCTGCCAACAGACCACAAGCGTCTGCAGCATCGAGCAGTGCTGCCACAGGTGGCTCTACATCAGATTCAGCTCATGGTGGAATAAATACAGGAATAACTGGAATTCTTCCTGGATCTTTATTCCGATTTGCAGTCCCCCCAGCACTTGGAAGTCATTTGACTGACAATGTCATGATCACTGTAGATATTATCCCGTCAGGTTGGAATTCATCTGATGGAAAAAGTGATAAAACTAAAAGCGCACCTTCAAGAGATCCAGAAAGACTGCAGAAAATAAAAGAGAGGTAAATTTGAATACCTGTCTTAAGCCCATAAAGCAAGAGCAGATTGGAGAAAGAACGCTGTTTCTAAAATGCCTTCTCATAACATTGATATCTAAAAATTCTTCCCTTAAAATTTACATCCAGTAAGATGTTAGGTTCTCTCTCTTAGGTAAATGGATGGAAATTAAGTGAGTTAGGCATTGAGGTGTAGTGGATGGCATCAAGAAATAATCTAAAGGTGGTTTTCATCCAGTTTGGGCTGCATATATACACAAAAACAAAAGTCTTAATCTCTTGCCCTATTCCTTGAGAGATTATTGCTAAATGGCATTGGTTGGAGGACCCGGATGGCCTTGGATAGTTAAGACGATCTGTCTTACACTTTACTGAGATGATTTATCTACAAAAGTAAATCTATATTTCCCACCCAAAATCTTTTTTGGAATTGATTGAAATCAGATGTAGAAATTAATTATTTTTTATTGTGCTTATGGTAAAAGTTTACAGTGCAAATAAGTTTCTCTTTAAAAAATTTACACACAAACTGTTTTGTGACATTGGTTGCAATGCCTGCAATGTGTCAGCACTCTCTCCGTTTCCACTCCAGGCTCCCTGTGTCCGTTTGTCCAGTTCTGTCCCTTCCTGCCTCATCATTGCTTTTAGCAGGTGTTGCTCATTTGGTCTCGTATATTTGATTAAACTAAGGAGCATGTTCTTCACGTATGTGATTGTTTTATAGGCCTGTCTAATCTTTGGCTGAGAGGTGAACTTCAGGAGTGGCTTCAGTTCTGAGTTAGCAGGGTATATTTTGATTTTGATGTCCAAGTGCATACTGAATATTCTTTATATAGTAGTATTTGACTGACAGAATTAACAGTTTAAATTGAGGGCTTACAACCTTTGTATGTAAAATGGCAATCCTTTGTAGAATTGAAAATTCCAAAGACCACTGGTAAGAATGAAAAAATGAAAGACCAAAGGTTTTAGTCCCAACTTGACCATTAATTTTGTCATCTTATAAGGCCTTGTTACTTAGTTTTTCCATCTATTAAAATAGTTTTCATCTTAAAATGAGATTGGATAGTACAATTGAAATACAGGAAGGAAAGGCTTATATAAAGCTAAGGTTGTGGTATTTTTTTGTTCTTTCTTTTTCATAAGGCCTCATGTAACAGAGTTGTTTGGAAGCATTGTTGTTACTGCCATTCAAGAAGTCTTTGCTTTAATAAGAAATGCATTCAGATCCAGCTCTGGTGATAAAGGGAGCTTTACATGCTTTCTGAGATGTTAGACATTGGCCTGCTGTACTCTGATTGTTCCTTATGTAGGACAAGTTGTACCATTTGACTGTTCTCTTCCTGCTTTTAAAACTTGTGGATTTTCTTCCTTGGAGAAAGAGATGTACTCTACTTTGGTAGTGTTAGCTTTAGCACCAGCTGATTATGGCAACTTCCTCTGGTTGCAAGCATGTCTCCTGAGGAGTATAGTAACTATTAGATGTCTTGCCCTCAAGGTTAGGCTAATTTGAATGCAGTAGTGTAAATAGAAGGCAAAGCATTGGTTTAGTGATCTCCAGAGAGAAACAAATCAAGCCAGCACTACCTTGTCTGGTAAGGTCCCTCCCTAGATGGAACAAATGATTTGCTCTCAACTGCTAACCTAAACGCTTGCAGTTCAAACCCATCCAGAAGTGCTGTGGAAGAAAGGCCTGGTAATCTGCTTCTGTAAAGATTACAACCAAGAAAACACTAAGGGGCAGTTCTACTCTGTAACACATAGGGTTGCCATGAGTCAGAATCAGCTCCACAGCAACAGGTTTTTTTGTTGGTTTTTATTACCCCGTCTGGTTTAAAAAGCAGCATTTTATGGTTGTTATTATGTGCAAGTGTTAGTGTGCTTATGTCTCATACATTAGGCATTTAAGACACTGCAGTTAATGAGAGTGTAAAAAAAATCAAATTTCTTAAGTAAAAAATCGAGATTGTAAAGGGAAGAAAGTTAAATTTAAGGACAAAACACAAATACCATGTTTTCAAGCTTGCAAAATACTTACGCTTGAGGCCATGTCTCTGATTACACCTGGGCATGAAAGTCACCTAACAGTTGTGTACACAGAGGAATAAATGTACAAGTCTGTTTCTAAATTCATTTAGGAACCCATGTAATCCTACTTGTATTTCAATAACAGTTTGGCATTCAGTATCATTAATTTACTGAGTACTTGTTTCATGCCAGCAATGAAGTAAGGCAATAGGGATTTTAGAGAAAAAGTATTATATGACTATCATTTTGTACTTAAATTAAGCAGTGTATGTTGGCCTGTTAAATAGGGACCATAGGTCAATGGAAAGTGGTTCATCCTTTAAAAGCCTACCCTTTTAAAAAAAAAAAAAAAATCAAGATTAATAGATTGCTGGGGGCAGGGAGAATGGAAAACTTAAAAAAAAGCTAGTTTTTTGTTTTTTACTGTGATGTAAATCAAAAAGCTCATCATTGTAAACATGGGGAGTTAGAATTCTGATAACATAAATGAAAAATCACAAATCAGTAGCTGTTTGATTAATTGGAATTGGCTTAAATTTTTTTTGTGGGGGGTGGAGGGGCAGAAGTGGTAAGTATATAAATACATTATTCTTACACTTTTGGACCTGAAGTAGTCTGGCATACTGAAGAAATTAAAATCTCTTAGGCATACTTGTAAAGTGAGGGATGTGAAGAATCTGAAACTTAATCTAGTGTATCAAGGCCAAAATTACTTAAATCATTTGAAGATAAATAAAAGGAGTCCTGGTGGAGCATAGGTTAAGCGCTTGGCTGCTAACTGAAAGGTTGGCGGTTCAAACCCACAAGCTGCTCCGTGGGAGAAAGATGTGGCAGTCTGCTTCTGTGAAGGTTTACAGCCTTAGAAACCCTATGGGGTAGTCCTGCTGTATCCTATAGCGTTACTATGAGTAGGAATTTATTCGATAGCAGTGGGTTTGGTGTTTTGGGGGAGGGGGGGCTTAAAATATTTCTTGTAATTTTCATCCTTAATGAAATGTTTTTCGAGGTGATTGTTGCTACTGTTGTTTATGACTGTTGCTGTTTGTTTTCTTTTCCACCTAGCGAGAATGTGAGTTGAAATAATAATAAAAGATATTGTTTGGGATTGTGTATGACTGGAAACGATCAACCAGGATGAGTTATGATAGCTTTGTTTGGGAAATGTGCCTTCTTTTTTCCAGCCTCCTTCTAGAAGACTCTGAAGAAGAAGAAGGTGACTTATGTAGAATTTGTCAGATGGCAGCTGCATCATCATCTAACTTGCTGATAGAGCCATGCAAATGCACAGGAAGTTTGCAGTATGTCCACCAAGAGTGTATGAAAAAGTGGTTACAGGCCAAAATTAACTCTGGTAAGATTTACCTGTTTTCTTTTCATAACTTTTCCAAGAGATGAATGTGTGCGTTTTAGTTAGTAATTTTGTGATTGTTTTTTGATTGCTGAATTTAGACTTGTCCTAATCATTTTTTAAATCTCAGCAAATGTTGTATTATAAATATAATTTATAGCAATGTTTCTTAATATTTCATTTAACCAACAAGTTCTTCTTCATACATGTATAATACAATTATAATTTGTGATTGTTGGAGCCCTGGTGACACTGGTAAAGAGCTTGGCTGTTAACCAAAAGGCTGGCAG
>NW_004443972.1:15334048-15402341 GCF_000243295.1 Trichechus manatus latirostris
GTTGGAGCCCTGGTGACACTGGTAAAGAGCTTGGCTGTTAACCAAAAGGCTGGCAGTCCAAATCCACCAGCCACTCCTTGGAAACCCTATGGGGCAGTTCTAGTCTGTCCTATAGGGTCGCTAAGAGTCGGAATCGACTCTACCAGCAACAGGTTTGTTCATTTCTTTGCTTGTTTTTAGTGACCTTTATACCATGCAAGATTCTTTTGAATCATCAAAGAAATATACTTATCTATTTACCAGCTTTGTGACCTTGAGAAAGATTGTCCCTAATGCTATTGACTTGTTTATCAAATTAGGATAATAAGATTGCTGTAAGGATTCATTTGTTCATTGAGTACCTGTTAGGAAACAGTCATAGATCTAGATGTGGGAAGTAGAGTGGTGAATAAAACAGACAAGGTCCTGCTCTTGTGGTGCTGCTGGGTGTTAAAGGAATGTCTTGCTGAGGTGATGACATTTAAACTGAGAGCTGAATTTTAAGTAGCTACCCAGTCCAGAGTGAGGGGGAAGAGCATTCTAGCAGAGGGAATAACTAGTGCAAAGGCTTTAAGGTGGGAGTAACTTAGGTGTGTTTGAGGAACTGAATGATGCGTAGCATGGGTGAAGGGAGGTGTGATACACTTGAGATCAGAGAGTTTGGCAGAGGCCAACTCATACAAGACTTTTAAAGCTAAGATACAAAGCTTAGGTTTTTATCTAAGTGGATAGGAAGCTTCTGAGGGCAGGAGAGTGGTATGATCTGATTTATATTTTGGCTGTTCTGTGGAGAATGGATTTTAGGAGGACGAGTGGAAACAGGGAGACCAATCAGTCTTAAAGTAGCACTTGTAAGAGATGGTGATGGCTAGGACATGGTGGTGGTGGAAGAGGAAGAGGAAATGGAGAGAAATGGATGGATTTTGATTTATTTTTGAGGTTGATTGTATAAGACTCAGATGTGGTAGAGTGAGGGAGAAAGAACAATTAAGAAAACTCATATTTTTACTTGAACAACTAGGTGAATGGTGATGCCATTTACTAAGATAAAGAAGACTGAGAATGGAACAGGTTTGGAATAGGGAATTGTTTTGTTTTATATATGTTATATATGAACTGCTTATTTGATAACCATATAGAAATATCAAGTAGGCAGTTGGCTAGACAAGCCTAGCATTTCAGGAGACAGTCGGGTTCAGAGTTTTAGGAATCATGAGCACAGAAATAATATTCAAAGTTTTGGGAGCAGAGGAGGAGATTTAAAAGAGCAGCCTACCATTAGGCAGGAAGAAAACTAAGCAAATGTAGTAGTATGCAAACCAGAAGAAGAAAATTTTTCAAGGAGGATGTGATCAACCCTGTCAGGAACTGCTAAGAGGTCAAGTAAAATAGAATCAAAGAAATGACAATTGGATTTCACAGCATGAGGTCCTTGGTGGCCTCAGTCTCAGTGGAGTGATTAGATCATAAGCCTGATTAGACTGGATTAAGGACGTAAAAGGGAGACAGCAATGTAGAGCCCTCTTTCAACAAGTTTTATTGTTAAGGAGATTGGAGAAATGGGGCAGGAGTCCACTTGACAGCAATGGGATGGGTCACAGGAAGTGTTTTTGTTTTTATTTTGAGGTAGGAGATTTTAGGGAATGTTTTTATGTTAATGAGATCCAGTAGAGAGGGAAAAATAATGAGAAGAGAGAAAGGGGATGGGATCCAGAGCCCAAGTTGAGTGGTTGGCCTTTGATAGGAAAAGGGGTACTTCCTGTATGGAAGGCTAGCATAGATACGAGTGTTGGTCAGTTTGTAGCTTTGGTGGGAAAATGTATGAATTCCTATATAATTGCTTCTATTTTCTTTGTGAAGTATGAGATAAGGTTTTTAGCTGACTAAAAGACAGGTGTAGGAAGTTTTGATGTATGAGAAAAATACAAAAGAAATACAGTAGGATTTCTAGGCAGTGTTAATGTCCATGAACGCTATGGCCATGAATTTGAAGTGAGACACTCATGCACACTACTTTTTTTCCTTTTTGTTGTTAAGCAGTTTTCAGGTGTTTGGATACAGACATGAATTAGAATTCAGCTGAGTTGGGTGGGACCTTTGCCAGGCAAATATGATGAAGGGAGTGAAAGTTACCTGTAACGATAGAATTGTGGTGATCATGGGAATTACAATCAGGAGGGGAGTAAGAACATCAGGGAGTGAGTAGTGAGTGAGTGGTGGCATCGATGTCTTCGAGTTTTATTGGCATTGAAGAGAGTTGCTAGAGTAGGTGAGCTGGAATAAGAAATTGTAAGTACACGGGGAGCGGGTGCTTAAAGTATAGATTTAGAGGTAGTGCAGTAACTTGTGATGACAAGATCAGGGTGTGACCATAGAGTGGGTAGCTGAGGTGGGAACGGTAATATTAGAAGTGAATGATGTATGTTGATGTTGAAATAGCGAAGAAGTGAGTTGGTAAAGAAGACTGAGAGCCAGGTGCTCGAGTCACTAATGAATGAGGTGGGTACTTAAAGGTTTGGAAACAACAGTGGATGGGGAGGGATCCACCCCCAGTTTTTTGTCCTCAGGTATAAGGAGCTGTGAAAAAAAATGACTACAGGAGAAGTAGTATCAATCTGGGAATAACTGTGGTTCAAATTTGAAGTTGAAGGATCGTTCAGAACAGAAGTTGATTGTTAGAGGAACTTACTGATGTTAGACCCTGAGTACCAGGGAGCATAGTAGAAATTACTAATACGATGAAAAGGGTAGGAAGTTGGATCAGATTAATAAATGTGTATAAGGTCTGATAATGATAATTTAATGACATAGACTAGTAGATTGTGAAGTATGATAGGATTAATTTTCATAATTGTTGGAGGAAGGTGGGTGGTAAATATTTCAAGCTGGAGAGTATGAGGCTACTGGAAAAGTGTTTTCTTCTGCAGCACACAGTGGTATATTAGTCAGAGGGGGGTGAGCAAAGGCCTCCTTTTTGGTGGCCAAGGAGGTGTCTGTTTTTCTCAGCTGTCCGGAGTCCAAGGTTCTGAGACAGGCCGTCTCATCCATAGCATCCTTTTCTCTTGCCTGTATGGTGATACTGCAGCCTCACAGGCTTTATTAGACAGTGCCATGTGATTTTATTAAGATTAAATGAGAGAAGTTCTTAGCATGGTTCTTGACATTTAGTAAGGGCCCAGAACGTTGGCTTTGGATTGTAAGAAGCCTAGGTTTTGAATGTTGGCTCAAACTAGCTATACAACCTTAAGTGGTTTGCTTAACATGGGTTCTCAACCATGTCTGCCAATCAGAATCATCCACGGGAGTTTTTTAAGATACAAATGCCTCAGATACATTTCCGAAGATTCTTAAGCAGATCTGGGATTGGATCTCAGTTTCATCACAAGTAAAATTGAGTTATACTTGTCTCATAGGGTTGTTGTAAAGGCCAAATGAGATAATGTTTGTAAATAGTTTTACACCATACCAGGTGTGTGTAAGTACTCAATTAAATAGGAGTTGTTTTTATAAAGCTGTAATACAGTCACTTTGTTAAATATGATCAAATGAGCGTGTAGATCTCAACAGCTGAAACTGCCTGATAACTTTTCAGAAGGCTTCCTCATACTTACTTAAATGTCCCTTCTGTTAGAAGATTTATTCTGGTAGAGATTCATTTAAACATTTATTAAGTCGTTACTGTATGCGAACTGCTAAACTCTACAGTATGTGCAAAGATGAATAAAACAAGCCTAGTACAAGTTTAGGCAAATGCAGCCAAGCTCGAATATGTAAAGCGATCTGTACTCAGAGGCATCCTATCTCCATATTTTATGATCATCATACTTTTCTGCTTCTGGATCAGAAAATTGCTTTAATAATTGTCTAATAAGAGAAATAAACCCTTTTAAATGTTTTTCACATTCTTTATATTGTCTCTAAGGTGGCAACATACTTATCATGAATTAAGAATTAAGAAAATATTCCAGTTTCAACATGTTCATGTATGCTGGACTCCAAAAAAATCTAGGTTTTATTCATACACTTAAAATACAGTGAAAACATTGTGTAATTTAACTGTTCACAGCAGATTTTGACACAGCAAAGATCTGTACTCTTCAGATTCACACCCACGTTCCTTTCACCTCTTTTCTAGAAAATGCATGTAAGTTACTGCTACAGTCTTGGACTTCCTGTCAAATTTTACTATTTTTAAAAATTGTAATTAAATAACACTAGTTCTTAGAGTCTGTGAACTCCTTGAAGATGCTTGCTACTGCTACTGCTTACTCTTTTCTGAATCTCCAGAACCTCTAATAATGCATGGCACATAACAAGCACTCAACAAATGCTAGTTGAATTAAATCTAAACCTCTATCCTGTTACTCCATAACTTACTCTAAATTTTAGAGCATTTTTAAATTTGAAGCCCTATCTAAAAACAAACATAGGCAAAAAAAAATGGGGGCATACATGTTTTAATTAGACAAGACTTTGAGTGCACTGAGTCAGGCAACCCCATGTGTTCCAGAGTAGAACTGCTCCGTGAGGTTTTCTTAGCTGTAATCTTTACAGAAGCAGTTTGCCAGGCCTTTCTTCTGTGAATCCCCTGGGTGGGTTCCAACCACCAACCTTTTGGTTTAGCAACCAATTGCAAATGTTATGTGCCATCCAGGCTTCTTACTGTCTACTAAATTGGAGCCAAAAGCTGAAGAGTAACCAAATGTTGAATGCTCCTGGAACAGAAGGAGCTGTTTTGATGTGAACCACTGTGAATCTTCGTTTTATCCTCCTAGCCAGTAGGACAGGCACATTCCTTAGATCCCAAAAGGTCTTAGGTATATGTTGTCACATCAAAGTTCACTGTACTGGGTATGTATAACTAGTTGTTTGAGAGCCTGTATTAGTAAACACTGTTTGGTATCATGCTAAGCTATATAAGGAGGAAGTAAGTTGTACAGATGACATTTCACTGCCTCTGATGTCAGCTTCCCATTGCTCAAGGATATATGGATATCTAGAGGAAAAATACAACAGATATAAAAAATAGGAGGAGGCTTAAATACCAAGGAGTAGGAGCTGACATGCATGCCGGGAATTATAGAGTGCTATGTTAGGAGATATTGCTAGTTCATAGCAATCTTCTATTTATTTATTTGTCTATTTATTTATTTATCAATCAGTAAGATTTTCATATTCTAAGTTTAAAACTTAAGAGGAAAAATGTTTTGTGGAGACAGAAATACAGAAGAACTAAGCTTCACTTGCAATTTAATTTTTACCAGGTTCTTCATTAGAGGCTGTAACCACCTGTGAACTTTGTAAAGAGAAGTTGCAGCTTAACTTGGAGGATTTTGATATTCATGAACTGCATAGAGCTCATGCAAATGAACAAGTTAGTATATTTTGCCTAATTTGGTAAGTGTCTATTCTATGCTTAAAGGACAACTCTTGAAGAAAAGATTAAATCCTGGTCAGAAACCCTACACTAAAATAATAATGTTCTTAACATAATCCCCTGTTACTGCATTAGGTATTATAATTTCACAGTTTTTCTTTATTCTTCCCTTAACTTTTTGTAAGTAAAAGGCAAATAACCAAGTCACAAGTTTAAATTTATTAAGATAAAATACATCATATGCTTTCTAAATAAACCTAAATTTGTAGTACAAGTTCAGGAAAGTGGTTTTACAGTAGGTTTGCCGACCTTATTTCCCCAGAGCTGTCTCGTGAATGCCTCTGAATGTTGGAAGATAATAGAAACAACAAACACTAAGCCCTGGATCTGTTTCCTATTTCTTTATTTTTTTTATGTAGGAATAATTTTTTTATATTGTTTTCTCTGTGTCTGTCTGGCCCATGTTCTCCCTACCATCTTATTTCCCTCCACCCTCCCCATTCCTGTCTCATAGCTCATAAAATATGTTGAACAAGTATACCTTATGAAATCTCTTTTATTCCAAGTTCCCAGTGTTTTTCTTTCCTTTTCTTAAGTATTTGTAACACTGAGGCTAGCCTTTATTTATATAGCGAATAATGTCAGGATTTCTCTGTGATCATATTAAATTTTCTTTTCAAATATCTTCCTATCAGTTCTCAGATAATTGTTGTACAATTACCACCTCTGTCTATTCCAGAACATTTTCATAACTCCAAAAGAAAATCCCCATTAAATAGTTGCTCCCTGCTCCTCTCTTCCCCAGCCTCTGGAAACTACCAGTCTGCATTCTCTCTCTACTGATGCATCTATTCTGGATATTTCATATAAATGGAATAATACATGTGACTTTTTGTTGACACTTTTTACTTTGAAAATAGGGGAGGTAATAGATACCCTTTAGAAATCTGTTGAAAGTGATGGATCTTCCTTAGAAAATACACAGACACAAATTCTTTGTGTAATTTAAGAGATTCATGGACTGCTTTAAACTGATCCTTAAATTCAAGTTAAGAATCACTGATCGAAAGTATGAAACATTAGACAGTTGATGTAGCACAGATACTACTCTAATACCGATGATTATTCTCTTATGAGCCAGTTGTCCAAAAAGAAAATCACTTTTGTCAAGGAATTGTTTTAAATTCCAAAGTAATCTTTGCAGAAACTGAACATTGAGATTTTAAAGAATAGGAGGAAAGAGCATAGAAAAGTGGAATAATTCAGAGAAAAAAATTTTTTTTTGTTAAGCTTCAAAAGCATTGTTTTCTCTTGCCTTTCTTTCTCTAGATGCTCAATCATGTCTTTAAATTTAGGCAGTTCTTTTCAGTTCAGCCAGGAATGTTTTTATTGTCCAATTATTTTTATGACCTATAATCTTAAATAATTTAGGACTGTTGTGAAATATAAGGTGGAGTCATTGTAGAAACAGTGACAGCCTTGATTAAGCTTCCAGATTTAAACTTGTTTGTTTTATGCGTATCATGGATTCCTAGTGGCTTGACAAGTAGCAACATTTTCAGTGATTAGATTCATACAGTTTATTTCCTCATTGTCCAGTGGCTTCATCTTTCAAGGTGATTTTTTTTCTTTAACATCTTCTGGATATATGATTTCCTTCTAAGTTAAAAACAATAATCACTAAGTGAAACATTTAAAATTTTTAATAAATTAGTTTCCCATTTTTTTAATACTCATAAAATCTGATAATAACCACTTGCATGCTGGAGTTGGTACTAAGAACTTAAAATTCTTACTCCAGATGAGTTAATTACCCAAAAAAGTGTAACAGATATTTCTTAATGTATAAAAATCACAGAACAGATTAGATTTTTAATAAAACTATATTCATGATTTGTATTCATCTCATCATAACTACAGAATGGTTTTAAATGAAGAAATTCTGTGTTTTTACAAAGTACAAATTTTGGTGTGTGTTACATGAGGAACAGTTATTTTACCTTAATGTATTTAAGTTAGTTGTATTACACAAGAAACACTTGAGCTATCAAAATAGGTTTTAGTTATAGTAGTGTATTGATTTAGCTATAAATGGTAACGTTTAAGTAATTATATATAGCCATTTGTGTAATGGAGCCCTCATGGCATAGTGGTTAAGAGCTTGGCTGCTAACCAAAAGATCGGCAGTTCGAATCCACCAGCTGCTCCTTGGAAACCCTATGAGGCACTTCTCTGTCCTGTAGGATTGCTATGAGTCAAAATTGACTTGACGGCAATGGGTTTTTCTGTTTTTTGTTTTGTTTTTTATTTTTATAATGAAATCTGTTATGATCTTTGTAGAAAACCAAAGCATTCATTGTACCACCAAGTGATTTAAAAGTGCCATGTTTATATAAAGGAAGACTATATGAGAGTAAGGAGTTAATTCACACCTATTTGGACTCATTATGTAGCATTAGTGAAATTATTATGAAATTTTGAATGACATCTTTTTTTCCCCAGTTTTAATAGACAGCACATTATCTGTAGTATCCTTTACTAGGAACTGGACATGAGTACATTTCCTTTGGTTATCAGTGTACTGTGGATCTCAATTTCGGTTCTACTAATTTTTCTTCCTCCGTATTTTTCCTTTTCTCTTGTTTGCTTCCCTATCAAAGGCTGAGTATGAGTTTATCAGCTCTGGTCTCTACCTAGTTGTATTGTTGCACCTCTGCGAACAAAGCTTTTCTGATATGATGGGAAGTACAAATGAACCAAGCACACGTGTCCGAGTAAGTAATATTGAAGTGGGGAGAAGGGAGGGTGTGATACAGCAAGTGTTTGCCTTGGGAGGCAGAATGCCTTATATATTCACATCCGATTTCCTTTGGGGATCTATTACTTTAAAATGTTTCTTTAAGATGAAGATATTGTAGATTTAATAGAAATTACTGAAAAATGTCTTCCTTCTAAAACAAGTGGCCTAATTTTCTCCTAAAGCTATTTTAGAGACTGAAGAAGTAATTTTCTTGCTCTTGAAGGTAATTAGTATATATTTCAGTGAGAAACAGGGACAAAATTGGAAACACCAAGGAAAAATGTTCTTTTTAATTTAAAAAAAAAAAAAAAGCCCTCGGGATTATGACTTAGAAACCTGAAATTGAACTCCAGAAACCAAGAGTATGGGAAGTTAACTTCAGTTTGTTATTGTCCTATAAAAGATTACCAGTGTACTGCTTTTTAAGTTTCCATATTATAAACTGTATGGACTGTTTGGTGTTCTACTATGTACATTGTTTAGCCTCAATAAACTATTTAGGCTAGCTGTTTGTTAGATATTTATAAGTAAATGAAGCTGTTTGCCCTGGTGAACTAGAGGAAACTTTATACTCTGCTGCCTTGGCCATTTTGTGTAGCAGGCATTAGGGTCTGTATGTGTCATTATAGTATTCTGAACACTTCATATCTTGAAATGTGTTCATAAATATATCCTACAAACATTTTTATATAAATCTTCACATTGATTATATAAATGTAGAAGAGTATGGTGAGATATGTTTTTATTTTGAAAATTGTCAACTGCATGTTGTTATGAGGTGTTCAGAAAAATGTGGACATTATTCCTGTGAGCCAATAGATAGATTGTTATTAGTAAGAGGAGAGAGAACGAACTATCAGGAGCACTCAAAATTGAGCAAAGATCTCTTGACTAGAAATCATGAGCCCTTTAATTTACTTTATGCCATAAAGTGATTTTTTAAAACATGTCTGTTCAGAGTGAATAAACCGTATAAAATAAGGTCTGTTGAATTCATGCCTTTGCAAAAGATATAAACAAGTTAATATTAAAGTGGAAGTCATTTTTATGATTTTTCCTTAAATATAGAATTAAATGTAAAACTTCTAGAGCCATCAAGTTTAGGCAGGAAAGTATCAATTCTTGGGTTTCTATCAAAAACTTGACCACTAAAGTTGAATTCATTTGGGTCCAGTTTGCAAGAGTTTTTTCCCTCCATTGAAGACAATACCTACCATTGGATAAAATTATTTTATTGTATCTGCTCCTAATTTCAAGAAACTGATTTTATATGATTAATAATGATTGTATGAAACATTTAAAAATAATACCCTTAAGCTTGTAACTTTTGGTGTGGGGGGAGAAAGACCCCCATTTAAAGGCTTAAAATGGTGTTTGACTTTTTAAGTAGAAATGAATCTCCTATACTGATTCTCTCTTTGGATCCATTTGCAACATTTAAACTACTGTATTTCTTTCTGCATTGTTTCTAGTTTATTAACCTTGCAAGAACTCTTCAGGCACATATGGAAGATCTCGAAAGTAGGTGGAATTCCCCCTCCCCAGACTTGTTGAATTTACTTTTGCAAATTAAACCCACAAAGCAAAACCTAAGTATTAAGTATTTCAACCAAATTAGAGCTTCATTTATACACTTGATAATACCAAAATGATTGATTTGCGAAGTACGGGTTGGGTACCTGACATTAGTTTTAAAACTACTAATCAAACCACACTTCTTAATCTGTTAGAATTTTTTGGCATAGGTAGAGAAGAAATTGTACTCCTTATTCAACTTCTTTAGATAGTAAAAGATTTCCCCTGGGCTTAGGTATGGTTCTAGGAAAGGGGAGAAAGAATTCTGATTGTGAGTCCCTGACAGAAGCCATAGGTTTTTTGGTTTTTTTTTTTTTCATTCCTCGTTCAGGTCCTTGTGGACCTTTTCATGAGGACTCAACTCTACCAGCAGCTCCAGTATTTTAAGGTCATATTCCAGCATCAGGACTTATGTGTGGGCTCCTGTGTAAAGGCACTTAATGCCCAAATCTTTACAGGCATCTGCACAGCCTATCAAGCCTACCGTCTTTTCAAGGACCTACAAACTCAAGGGTACTTCATACTAGGTGGGCTTAGATATTGGTGGCTTAGGAACAGTTTCTGGGAATCAGAAGATTACCCAACCAGTCCCTACCTATTTTACTTTTTAACCTAAGCTTCCCCACTGTCAGATTTCAGTGGACTCTTTGAAGTGTTTTTAAGTATGCATTCTTCAATTGATTTCTCTAATTTCTTTACTTGTCTTCAAAACACTAGATCTGTAGTGTGCATAGCATTTTTACCTTTAGAGAAAGCTCAGCATCATTTGAAGTAAGATTTGAAAAGGACTTAGTCCTCTTAAGAACCTTTTAATTCCTTGAGTATTTTAAGAATGGGTTTAAGTACAACCAGACAACATATTTTCAGTTTTAATTAGTATATATGAAAATGTATGTAAAAGAGTCAGTAGGACTTCATTTGGTGTCATTTTTTCCCTTAATACCTTCTTAGTTCAGATCCCTTATGTTGGCTAATATAAAGGTCTTTTCTTTTTTCTTTTTTTTTTAATAATTTATACTTTTTCCAGATGTGATGATAATAATTTCATTTTGTATAAATTTTCCTCACACTTTTTAAGCTAACATTGCCATCTAAAATTTAGTTTAATAATAACAGTGTCTACTCCCAACATGTAAAAGATAAGGAAAAGATGGAGGTGAAATACACCCAGACTCAGCTGAGAATGAAAGTTGTGGGTGTTGTAAGTTAACTCTTAAGTACCAGAATGTTAGTATATTCTGAAAATAGGTTCCAACTGAGTTTTCTTCTTCCATGGGGTTAATCAAATAAAAAGCATGAGAAGTTCCCTTAAAAGCTGTTTTATTTTTTAGTTTGATGTTCCTCCCCAGGTATAGCATAAAACTTAATTAACCATAAGGTTTATCTCATTCATCAGTTAGCATACATGTCTGATATCATTTATTGAAAATAGATTTAAGAATTGTGCAAGATGAATAGATTTTGAAGTATGGAGACTTAGGTTTCATCTGTAAGTGTTGCATAATTTCCCTGTGTTTTGCTGTATGTTGGTCCATTTGCTGAGTGCTCTTAAATTGTCCAGTATTAATACGAGAAGAGTGTACATTAAACCTTTCTGCCCATGATAGTAGGGAAGATGCTGATTAGTTTTTTACTTCGGTGATTTTTCATTTTCCTCTACATGCAAAGGAGTTTACAGAATATATAGTTTTATACTTATTAAGTTCTTCCTAAAGACATTCTGTGGTGTTTTATGTTAACTCTTAAGCTACCAGTGGCTTTTGAATAAGTTTGGGTCAGAAATGTTGCATAAGTGGTAAGTTTCTGACAGCGTGGAGAAATAAATAGGAAATAATAATCTCAACAAAAGGTTTTTACTGACTCCAATTATTTTAATTTAGGCTGTGTCTATGTAAAGGTCTTTTGACTTACTAAATAGAGCCTTTGTTTTGGCATTGTATAGACATAGCTTTGGTGTAAGTTGCAAGAACGCCCATAACGTTTTATTCTATGTACATTTTTTTTCATTCTCATCGGATGCATCAAACATGCAGCGGTAATAAGCCAGATTCTACTCAGGTGTGTGAGAGCACTTGTCTTAAATTCACTCTTTCTCAAGTGTATGTATCATTAGTTATTATGGACACAAACTGATCTCAGAAAGTTTACAGAAGACACTCTTGAAGCACATTTTTAAACATTTTCATTTTTATAAGAACTATATAACATCACCAAAAAATGTGGGGTGTGGGGGTGTTATAGATGGGCATCACCCACAGTCAAACCACCCTAACCCTGTCATGCTAACTTACCGTTTTGACCAAACAGTATATACTAAATTGGGATTTTAATTTTAAAGTCATTGCTGTTCTGGCTTCATATTTACATCTCCAATTCTCATCCCCGTTAAAATCATTCTTGATCATCCTGTTTTCTTTCAACAGCTTCAGAGGATGATTCCGAAGAAGATGGAGACCATAACAGAACATTTGATATTGCCTAACTTCATATAAGACAAATGGATGATCTGTGAACAAGTGTTTATTAAAATTGGCAATTAAGTATCAATTAATTTTGTGGGGGAATGTCTGTTAAATACATTGATTATATCTATACATGTAATGAATATATATATACACATGTATGCCTGTATATATATATTCATTCTCAAATGTTGCTGAATTAAAATTTTATTGCTGGACCTTTTAACATGGCCAGTCAATCTGATGTTTTATAAACTGGTAATCAAAAGTATTTTTCTTTTAGGTGAATGGGAAAGTGTTACCCTTGTTTTAAATATCTAAGCAATGCCCACCTCTAACCCTTTTTTGTGTTCTGATTACTATAGTCATATTTATGAAAAAAGGTTCATGTTCTACTAGTGAAAAAAGTGGGACAAAATATGTTTTCAAAATAAATTGCCAAATGGCACCTATTATTATTTCCTATTATTTTGCCTTAAGTTGCAGTCTCAGTTTGATAAATCATTTGCTTCCAGTGTTTAAAAAAAAAAATGGGGGGAAGGTTCTAAAGAACATTATATTAGGTTCCCAAATTTAATTTGAATTCTAAATTGCCCTAGCAATAAAATCTAATTTTTAACCTAGTATATAAATAGAAAATATATAAATGACGGATGATTTTTTTGTATTGATGTGCAAAATGCAGATTATATTTGATAGGTCATAGTATGTAGATGCTCCTTTTAGGAATATTACAGCTATAAATTATATCAAAATTGCCAGCAAAAGGCTATTTGGTTAAAAAAAATTGCAATCTCAAGTTAATGGAATATTTTTAAATCCCACATTCGAAGTTTAAAACACTGGTTTTCAATGTGTTTTTTAGTGTTATCACTTCTTTATAGATAAATATGATATAAATAAACTGTTTGAATCTTGGTTGTTTTAAACTGTTCTTTGGTAAGTCTGAGCATTTATTGGATGACTTATTAATATTTTTCACTACCTTTGGAGAGCAGATGAACAATACACCTGTTCACCGTGAACAGGTCTACACTGTGGTCATTAGTTTTGTATAATTCCATGACACTATTTTCCTCAATCGGCACCCTTAAAATACATTTAAGACCACCTCCAGGTGGTTTCCGGTTGTAGTCTATGTCATGACAACAAACTGCTTTTTCAGAAGATAAATAGAAACGATGTTCTTTTCCAAATATGAATGAGCAGTTTGCCCAGTGTGAGTCATTTTGTTGGTATTATGTAAAACAACTCAAAATAAAGTGCATACTGATTGGTTTATGTTACAGTTTGAGATGTTTCCTTTTTAAACTGATACTTAAAAAAAGAAACGTCAAACCAGATAGCCAAGAATTTTATTAAAGTTTAAAATTTTCACTTTATAAAAAATACAAATATTTCTAAAACATATTTGCTCAATTCTTGCCTGTTATCTTTGTATTGCCTTACTTAAAGCAAAAATACAAATTTTAAGGATGCCAGTTTTAATAGCTATCCTGTGGCCCATTAGGGATGCTTTGAGTTTGGAAACATTTGTACTTTTATTAGAATTCAACAGGAAAATCTAAATGTCTTCTGCTTAACCCACAAAAAATTTTTATTTAAATTGTTTAATTGGTAGAAAATATTCCGTTTGTTGCACACATAATTTTTTATATATAGTTTTGTTACATTAAATGCTAAATGACAGTGATACATAAAAAGTGGCTTGAGCCTTATCCTATTCTTGTAGTTCCTTAGTACTACTTAATATTTAAATATTGTCATTAAATTCTAACACAGTGTAAGTGTGACACTGGGGGAATAAGAGGCAATAAGAGAAAAATCTTTCACTGGTTATCCATTATAAGCACCAAAACAAAAATAAAAAGACCATATACTGCTTAAAGCAAAGAGTGCAAATACCTAACAAAACTTAGTTAAAAGTAATGTTTTTCTCTCTACATATCATGTAAACATAAATATATTGTCAGTATTAGCTATAGAACCAAGATGTTGAAGAAAATAGTTCTATATTCTGAATGTAAACAAGCCTACTTATATTATTAGTAATATGGAAAAAAAAAATACAGGCTTGAATGGTTAAAAATCTGATGGCCACCAAATAGATGCAAGGGCCTGTTATAGATGCTCTGACATATAAAGAAAATTATAAAATGTAGCCTTTCATCACCAGAGGCCTCTAGGCCCGCTTAAAAAATAAAAACAAACACAGAAAAATTAAATCACAGTTTTAAACAGCCATTCTGTAAGAGCTGCCATTAGATATAAATTGTTGGAATGTACTGTTAAGAAAATTTGTATAGGAGTTTAGGGGGGAGGGGGAGATTCTAGAGCAGCCCTGTCTAATACTTTCCGCAATAATGGAAATGTTCTGTAATCTGTGCTGTTCAATATGGTAGCCACTAACCATATGTGGCTCCTGAGCATTTGGAATGTGGCTAGTGCAACTGAGGAACTGAATTTTATATTATATTTAATTTTAATTAATTTAAATGGCCACATGTAGCTGGTGATACTGTATGGGACACTGTAGTGCCGGAGACTTGAGAAGATCAGAGAAAGTTTTAGGGAAGAGTAAGAATGGCCTTAGTTCTTGTAGGACTGGTAGAATTTGGATAGGAAAAGCAGGAGTATCTCAGGTGAATGTTCACTATTAGTAACACTATTAGCCTATCAGTGATAAAATAGACATCTCAATCACTACACAAAACCTTGGAAATCTACCGCTCTTACCGAGCATAATTTGTGTTTATCATTGTTTTCTGTAATATGGTTAGTGTAACACTTGCTCTTTTAGTACCACATAGCCATACTGTTTATAGTCTTCTGTCATCACTGTAGTTAAACTCATGTCTCATTAACAATAGTGGTATTGTGTTTGAGGGGCTGTTCTGATTCATAGTAACAAATGAAAACAGATGGGACAAGCTGGACATTGTTGCCATTGGTCAGACTAGTGAGATGGTAGTGTATCTCCCCATAAGAAAATCATTCCCCATAAGATAACTGATGGGGTAGGGGTTAAGAGGAAATTAATTGAGCTTTTAAGCTTCTAAATATAGTAAATATAATTTTATGTGTAGTCTGTATAGTCTTTCCAGCATTGCTTTTGAAGTTGCAAAGGATGATTAAGAAAATCACTCTTGTTTCAGCTTCCATATTTTTTTACCCCCAAAATGATTTTTGTCACCTGTGTCTTAAAATATACAATAAATTACCGAAAACTTGAGTATCTTCAGTCTTTGCTTACAGTTTTTATGTCATTGAAGGATAAAATTTATAAATGGTTGGGGAGCATGAGATACCTTGGATAGGAAAACTTACAGTGGCAGGAGAAAATTTCTTAGACACTATGATACAAGTGTTAGCTCATTGCCAGCCTTTTCCATGCCTTCCTGGACACAGCTAAATTTTTTGTTTTAAAAGAAGAATGTTATTAAATTTTTAATCATTTGTGATCAGTGCTAAATACTGGTTGTGGTCCAAAATGATATGTCTAAAACTAATGAAATAGTAAAATTATGTTGAGGATGGGGTGTTAAAATCTGTAAAATCTTCTACATCTAAATTGTAAAGGAAGATACAAAGAGAAATTATCATCTGTAAAGTAAACAGAATCAAGGACATATAAAAGTCAGGCTTATCCCCTACATCATGTTCATTAGTAAAGGAGCAAGACCTAGAAACCATGAGAGATTGCTTGAACTATAGTAGAGAGAATATTTTTTAAAATTAAAAACTACTCATAGTGACCCTATAGGACAGAGTAGAACTGAACCATAGCGTTTCCAAGGCTGTAATCTTTACGGAAGCAGACTGCCACATCTTTCTCCTGCTTCTGGTGGGTTCAAACCACCAACCTTTCAGTTAGCACCCAAATCCTTAACCCACTGCGCCACCAGAGCTCCTTAAGCTAAAAACTAAGATGGTTCACTAAATGAAAGAGAAGATAGAACAAGTAAGACAAGCAGATTGGACTTTGATTTTTATCTGCTTTACTTGGCCTTTAAGCTTTCTTCATTCAAGTGAAAGGTCTTGCATCTGGGAGGAAGGGCTTAAAACCACACAGTTATATCTAAGATCATTCCATTTCTAAAATCTGTTTATAATGAACTTGAAGATTAGTTTTGGGTACAATCAGTTATTACACTGAAATAATGTTACTGGAAAAGGAAATTACCATAAAAACTATAATTTTCAGTTTCAAGTTTATATTAAATTCATACACAGGAATCACTGATAAGGTAGTACTTTTGATGTCTTAATCTGAGATTACCAAAAATTTAGTCAATTTGAACAGCATATTCATTTTCTTCTGCAACTACCAAAACACAGTCATCGTTACAAGGTGATTGGGGTGCAGTTGAAAAAACTGTGGTGAAACCAGAATCTGAATTTCTTTTGTACAGGAACCATAAAATTGCTCCCAAAACTGTCAAAATTACTGTGCTAGCAATCACCAAAGCTGATATTAAAATGTGGTTATCTGAAAAGGAAAAGACAAAAGAACATGTGGGAGATAAGACTACACAAATTGCAAGTATTGCATTTTGGGGAGCACATACTGCATTTTGGGGAGCACAAAGTTTCATCGTGAAAATACTTCCCTATACTGAGAACTTCCCACATTGAAAAACATATCAAAATTACACATTTATTACAACATATCAAGATTTATATTTCTTGAAAAAGGGCCAGAGTTGAAAATTCCAAGTAAAGTTTTCAGTTCTCTACTATAAGATCCTAAAATAGAAATTACCCACACCCAGGCTACACAACAGTCCTATTTGCTTTTTCATTCATTCTCTAAAACTACAAACGTACTGCTCTCTTCGGGAATAGTGGGCTTCGAGCTTTTCACTGAGACCAAGAGTGGCAGTTAAGTATCTTTCTTTGCATTCATTTAAGTAACACCATATATTTGTGTGTTCCTGAAGTTCTCTAAGTATATCCAACCTTGCAATTGCTTATTCAAAATTCTTGTACTCTGTTTTCATAAGAATTTAGTTTAATAAATCCAGGATTTTTTTTGTTTATAAGTTAGAAGGAGGAAAATAGTTTTTCAAAGATATTTGTATTATTTATGTACAATAATAAAAGACCCAAAAGTTATTTGAAAACAGAAATCACAGAATTATTTTTTTCTTTATGGATGTATTTTTGTCTTATGGTTAATTGTACTAATTTCAGCTGGTGTTTGGAAGAGTGAGATTTGGAACAATTAAGATTAGTGAGAGAAATCTGACCAAAGGTCATTTTAGGAAGTTAGACCAGTGATATTTTTAAAATGTTAGCTTCTTCAAAGCACACAGTTGGGAGGAGTGAGGAAATGGCACAACTGAATTCTCTTTTTATTCAAGTAGATACAATTTTGTAGTCACAATTTGGGAAGGTGTGGGGGTTGTATTGTTATTGCTGGTTGCCATTGAGTAGATTCTGACTCACTGCAACCCCGTGTGTGAAGAGTAGAACTCTATAGTATTTTCAAGGCTGTGACCTTTAAGAAGCAGGTCTCTGGGCCTGCCTCCTGAGGCACCTCTGAGGAGGTTTGAACCACCAACCTTTGGGCCTCGTAGGCGAGTTCTTAACTTTGCTCCACCCAGGGACTCCTTGTTGTTGGGTTCTGTCGAGTTGATTGTGACTCAGTGACCCCATGTGACAGAGTAGAACTGCTCCATAGGGTTTTCTAGGCTGTAATCTTTACAGGAGCAGATTGCCAGGTCTTACTGTAGTGGAGCTGCTGGGTGGGTCTGAACTGCCAACCTTTCTGTTAGCCAGCGCTTAACAAGTGTACCACCAGGGCTCCTTGGAGAACATAATTTTTTCAGTCTTCTCTTAAAAAAACAAAAAGACTAAAAAGTAAGGTTTGTGTGAAATGTCTATAATAAATATCAACTCCACACCCCTGGTACTCATAATCGTTAATTTGCTTTATATTTTTTCATAGTTTTTTTTTTTTTTAACATTAAATGTTAACTTATTGTCCCCTTCGCCCTTAAAATGTAAGCCCCATGAGTGCAGTTATTTTGTTCCCCTTATCCTCAGCACCTATATGTACTAGGTGGCAGTTCAGATCCACCAGCCACTCCCTGGAAACCCTATGGGGCAGTTCTACACTGTCCTGTAGGGTCACTCTGAGTCAGAATCAACGCAACAGCAGTGGGTTTCGTTTGTTTGGTTTATAACAAACACAAGAAGCTTTCACTTCCCAGTCATTTATCAAACCCATGCAGTGTGTTCTCACCCTTTCTTCTGTAACTGCTACGGCAGAGGTCACCAGTGACCTCTATACGGTTAAATGTATAAACGTGCACACTTCACTTCTTAATCGCTGCAACTAGATTATTAACCACCCAGCTTGAAATTTTGTCCTGCTTTCTCCTTTTTTATTTTTCAGACTGCTCCTTCCAGTCATCTTTATGGACTCCTTTCCCTCTGAGATGGTTTTGAGCCCCATCATAGTCTTACTTTTTTCTAAACGGTTTCCATTTATATATATCCTTTTCTTTTTTCCAAAATAACATTGCTTAAAAGTCTACAAGGTATGTAATGAAAAAATACTGGGCTGCTGCCCACACTACTCTTCACCCTTAATTTCCATGTTTCAAAGGTAATCACTTCTGTTTCTTTTGTTATTTGCCTCCATGTTTCTAAATAACATGTTAACACTGCTTTTTTTCATAGATGTTATATATGGACTTCCTTCTATAGAAGAATAAGAATTTAACTCTCGTACAGTATATACACACCAACTCTTAGGTTCTTCCTTTCCTCCCAACGTAGTTTTATCATAGCAGCCCCAAACTGAAAGAAAATATTCACAGCACACATCTCTGACAAAGGATTTGCTGTATCTCCACTATGCAAAAATCATCACTCTGTAAGACAACCCAATAAAAAAATACGGACAAAAGACTTCGGCAGGCATTTCACAAAGGAAGGTATCCAAGTGACGTGAAAAGGTACTCAATATCAGAAATGAAAATCACAGATCATTACAAAGAGATTGACAGCACCATCATTGGGGGGATGTGAGCAGATGGAACTCACACACTATGCTAGTAGGAATGTAATGTGGCTCAACCACTTTGAAAAACTTAGCTTCTAATATACCATATGACCCAGTAATTCTATTCTTTGGAATATACCCAAGAAAAATGACAATATAGGCCCAAAAAGAAGATTTCTATGAGAACACTCATAGGCAGCTCTATTCATAGTAACCCCAAACTGGAGAAATCCAAATATCCATCAATAAGAATGGACAAACATTTTTATAAAACTACTGTGCAGCAATAGAAACGAGTACCATGTATATACACAACAGCATGGATGAAGTTAAGCAATATGTTGAATGAAAAACCAGATGAAAGAGTATATGTTGTAAGAGTATATGTGAAGTTCAACAAGAGGCAACTCTATGGTAAGAGAAATCAGAGTAGTGGTTTACCTCTGTGGTGAGTAGTGGTAGGGTGGACATTTTTTGGGAAGGGGAATGAAACTTTCAGGGGTGATAGAAATGTTCTATATCTTGATCTGAGTGGTAGTTACACAGCAGTATACATAAGAATTGAAGCTGTACATTTAAGATGCATGTATTTTACTCTGAATTATACCTCAAAACAATGAGAAATGTATTACCCAGTTGGCAAAAAATCTTAAGAGTTTCATAACAGGGTCTCTATCACACATTACTGCCAGGAATGCAAAATGGTGCAACTCCTCTAGACAGTATCTGTCAGTACTGATCAAAGTTTTAGACTCATTTTTGATCCAGCAATTATATTTCCAGGAATCTATTTTACAGGCAGGTTTATACAAGGGGATTCATTGCAACAGCATTTATAATAGCAAATGTTTGGAAACAACCCAGTAGGAGTCTGAAGCTAGTTAAGTATGTGTATTCATATAATGGAAGAGTATGCAGTTGTAAAACAGAAAATCTGTAGGTAATGATATGGGGAGATCTGTAGAATGCATTGTTAGTGAAGTAAAAGGGCAAAATAAGACATACGGCTGAATTTGCTTATATTAGCAGAAGAGAAACCTTAGAAGGTTAAACAAGAAACTGATTTAAATGATGCCCACTAAGGGGAAAGGTAGAATAAGGTGGATGGGGGCAGGATAGGAGAGAGACTTTGCAAGTGTTTGCCTTATATAGTTTTGACTTTTGAACCATGTAAATATATTACATGTTTTTTTAAATGCATTTAGTAAGCCCTTAAGGGAAGCTGCTTCATGAAATGTAATTACAACTATGAGGTGTAGCTTTTTTTTTTAACAGAAGATGTAAAGTTATTTCCCATAAAAAACAAATAATGGAAGTCAATGGGAAAAATTATAAATTGGTTTCAAAAAAAAGTTCATTTCATACATAACTTGCAGTACCATATTTAAAATGCAGAATCTTATTACTAAGCTAAGAGATCTTTCTATATTCTGAAAATTTGTTTCCTTTACATTATGTTATATAATTAAAAAGGGATCTTTAGAAGTATATTAACATGCTAAAATCTTAATTTTTTTTACTTGTGGGAAAATTTTAAGAAAAGACCATTACTTACCTGATAAATACTGCTTTTCATAGGGGACTAAAATACAAAAGAATATAAAAATTAAAATTTAAGTATACTTTAAAGGTTGACTTTAAAGGCTTTCAAAGCATTTAAAAGTAGTTTAAAACCCTTTAGTACCTTATTATCTATGTTTCTATTGTTTAGTCAGTTGTCTCCATTATCTGTCTTGAACTTAGTTTTTAAAAAAAGTACTAGAGGCCTAACAATACATTAGCTTGATTGTTGGAGAAAGAATAAGGAAACTCAAGAAGAAGAATGATGAGGTGAGGGAAATAAGAGGATTCTGGTTGGAGAGTCTGTAGAAAACAATCTTAGTCATATTATAAAACTCTGACATTACCCTCAGTATGGATTTGCTCACTATTTCTTATGCTTTAAACTTACAGTTTAATTAAAACACTACGTTTATATAATGGTACCCTGAGGTACAGCAATGAAAAGAACCAATTTCTAAAAAAAATCAAAATACTGGAAATTGAATGCTAGTAACATAAAACTACAGCAAACATTTAAGCAATCACTATAAAACTGATTGTAGTCAAGCACCCTGCTGTGACTAGCGTGGGGGTGGGAGGGGTTATTGTATATAATTTCAGATGTAAAGAACCAAAGCCAGCTGCACTGTTTTGGTTTACAGTGGAAGCAGAAGGGGGGAATACTAAGGATGCAAAATGGGGAAATGGCTGTTTGTGTCATGTTTCAAAGATCCTAAAATCATATTTGGAATTTTTAAGTTTCTTTAATGAGAAAACACTTACTTTCTAAAATTTAAAAGTATAAACTATGTTCAGTGTTTAACAATAACATCAGAATATCATTGTGGGCCAGGACAATTTTGTTCTTTTAGAAAGCATTTTGATTGGTCAGATGAAAATTAAGATTTTAATCCAGAATAAATGCAAACCACAATGTAATTTTCTCTTTGTTGACTTAAAAAAGTGTGTTAGTTCCTCTACAGAATCTAATTTTCTTATAAAGTAACCTAATCATTAGAGTTCCAGAATCATACATGATTATTCTTCATCACTGCCACTGCTCAAACAAATCACATGCAAAGGTACTATGATAATTATCTTGAACAAAAAAAAATTGTTTTGACCTCTTGCAAACTCTAAGAATAAGCAGATAGAATAAAATTATGTCTAGTTCAATTGATCTAACCCTAACTGTAAAATCTAAGAGAATTACATACTCGATTTCAAAGATACTTGGGAGCAAACTATCCTAATATATTCTGAAAATTTACTCCCTCTATTTAATGAGGCACACTAATCTCAAAGAAAATTATCTGAAAACCAACCTTCCTTTCTTTGACTGGAAAAAGGCCTTCATACTTACTAGCTGCTTTACAAAGTGTTCCTTCTACAGAAGAAATTTCACAATTTCCTTTTTTCCATTCACCCGTTTTGGTGTGCAGAAAAGCACAGGTGTCAACTAGATCCTCACCATCTTCTTGGTCTGTCCACTTATCAAATGTCATATTTGATTTATCAAACCACTTGAAACACGCATCTGTCAGATAAGGAATATTCAGTATTATGACAGTATAAAAACTAGTTGCCATAAGGACTAGAAGGCAGGAGGTGACAGGAAAGCTGGTAATAGGGAACCCAAAGTCGAGAAGGGAGAGTACTGACTGACATGTCATGGGGTTGTTAACCAATGCCATAAAACAATAGATGTACCAACTGTTTAATGAGAAGCGAGTTCTGTAAACTTTCTATAAACTTTCTATAAAGTTCAATAAAAGAAAATTTATACTCCAAAAGCCAAAAAACCACCAGTTGCCATTGAATTGATATAGACTCATGGTGACCCCTTGTGTGCCAGAGCAGAACTGTGCTTCGTAGGGCATTCAAGTGCTGATTTTTTGGGGAGTAGATGGCCAGGCCTTTCTTCCAAGGTGCCTTTGGATGAGCTGAAACCTCCAACCTTTCAGCAGCTTAGTGTGTTGACCATTTGCACCACCCTGAGACTCCTATGACAGTATGAAAAGGTGTTAGGGAAATCTAGGGTTAAAGATGGGAAGTTATTAAGGTCTGGTCTAAAATTTTGCTTATACGATTTAAATCAGAAGGAAGAATATATCCTGTGTACAGGCAAATCATCAAAAGATATTAAACAAGATTTTTTTAAAGAAAGTTTTTCATGAGAAACAGTAAAGAAAAATAGTTAAAATACTAATAGTAACCTAGTCATTTCAGTTTGAAAATGTTTGCATATGTATTTTCTATGTTTCTACAGTGATGATAAATATATTTACATAACACAATCTTGATAGTTCAGTCTCTCCTTGCCCTATTAATTGCTGACACAAATACTAATTTTTATGACCATGACATGTTATAAAAATACTTAGCCTAGAACAACACTGTAATCCAGGTAAGAATCAGCTGTGGGTCTCTATATGTGAAACATGCTGAGCAAGTCAGGGAAAAGCTGTGGTACAAGTCTTACAGTTGCATACTGAGAATATATACCTGGGAGCCATGGAAAATGTCAGCTTAAACTAGAGAACTGAAGAATCTTTTCTAAAAGCCATCGGTTTTCCTAGTATTAAGAAAAACAAAAAACAGTGATACCCTACAAGGTAAATACCTCTTACCATCTGTGTCATAGAACATTCCTAGTAGGATATCCTCCGGGCCTTTCCATTGCTTTTGCAAAGTGTTCAGTATAAAAGCATTTTCTTCTTCATTATGTATACTTATCATGTCTGCTCCTGAAATTATTTTGGGGAGGAAAAAAAGCATGTTCTAGACTCAGTGAAAGTCACATGAAGTATATAAAAAGGATGCAGTATTAGACACATTACACTTTCACATCTCTTAAAAGAGACCTTTTTTAAAAATAAATACATTTAACTAAAGGGGAAAAGAAAACTCTGAAAGGGCCAAAATCTCCCCAAAAATACCATATTTTTAAGGGGAAAATCACAAACTAGACAGATGAAAGCTCTATTATAAATAAAAAGGCAAACACCTCAACAGGAAAAAAATAAAATGGGTCTAAGAATGTGAAAAAGGCCACCCTATCAATAGAAATGTAATGCAAGAAATGTGTGAAAAAATGCAGTCTCACTAGTAAAGAAATAAAATAGGCAGACTTCTCAGACTTGCAGATTAGACAGTGGTGGCCTTGGGTTAAGTACATAATCTTTGACCCAGCAAACCTTAGCAGTTTATCCTAAAGTAATCATTGGTCCTCTGCTCAAACAAGTACGCACATTCCTTTAACGCTGGAAAACTAGAAATAATCTAAATACCCAATATTAGAGGATTATTTAAATCAAGTATAGTGTTCATATATAATGGAATAATGTACACTTATGAGAAAATCTGGAGCCCTGGTGGCACAGTAGTTAAGAGCTACAGCTGCTAACTAAAAGGTTGGCAGTTCAAATCCACTAGCTGCTCCTTGGAAACCCTGTGGGGCAGTTCTCCTGTGTCCTGTAGGGTCACTATGAGTCAGAATCAACTCAACGGCAACTTGGGGGTTTTTCTGGTGTATGAGAAAATATGCATTGTATATTTACTGCCATGGAAGGATATTTTAAAGGGAAAATGCAGACTACAGAACAGTTTGCCTAGTACCTCATTTTTGTAAACGCCACTATTAAAATATATTTGCATGAGGAAAAAAGTTTAAAAAGATAGTTACCAAAATGCTGACAGTCATTAGCTTATCAAAAACCCAACCAAACCCGTTGCCTCTGAGTTGATTCCCACTCATAGGGACCCTATAGGACAGAGTAGAACTGCCCCATAGGGTTTCTAAGGCTGTAAGTCTTTATGGAAGCAGACTGCCATATCTTTCTCCCACAGAGCAATTGGTGAGTTTGAACCTCCTACTTTTCCGTTAGCAGCTGACCGCTTAACCAGTGTGCCACCAGGGCTTACTGTCATTAGCCACCCATTGCCGTCCAGTCAATTCCAACTCATAGCAACCCTATAGGACAGAGTAGAACTGCCCCATAGTGTTTCCAGGGAGCAGCTGGTGGATTCGAACTGCCAACCTTTTGGTTCAAAGCTAAGCTCTTAACCACTGTACCACCAGGGATCCAGTGTCATTAGCTAAGGGTGGTGCAATTTAGGGTGATTTTCGTTTTATTCTTTAAATGTTTGCCTATCTATTTTTCTAACTTTTCTATAATAATCATGCATTAATTATGTACAAGCTTTTAAAAGAAAAGGAAAAAAAATAAAACATTAAAAATACTTTATAATACTTAAAATAGTCCAAAGTCAGGATTCAGCAAGGTTCCCTTCCTGAGTCAGTTTTCCATTTTTAAAAACTATGATGGTTTTCTTATCAGTTCCAGCTGTTATCACTTCCTCTCTGTTAAATGTCACATGGACTTTTAATCTGTTTTACCCAAGTACATACTTGTAAAATGTGACCAAAATGCCATTTGAGAAAGATCTTCAAGGGAAATATTAAACAAGGTTGTAGTTTAGGCTTAAGTATTCAGAGATGAGTTTTTCATCCTTTCTCTGACCTTGTGGCAGCCAATGGAACTTTAATGATTTTTTAAAAATTGTAATCTAATTGCTGTATAAACGTAAATTGCTATGTCAGGCAAATAAGACACAGTTTTCATTTTCTTTAACAAATACAGCATAAGTCCCCAAATTATTTATTCCAATAATTAAAAACATGATTATTTCCAGAGTGGAAGCAAATGTATAAGATTATCAAAAGATGGGATTATTAGAAATGCATGGGGAACTTCTAAAAAATCAAATCAATAAGAAAAACTAGATTTACAAAATTTTCACTAGGGAAAAAATTTAATTTTGTTCAGACACGACAAATTTTATAAGCATATTTGTATATAACAATTTAAAATTTCTAAATGGCTACACTGATTGAACAAGTAGTTAATAGACTTTGAAACAAACAAAAATCAGACAACATTGGCTGTTTTTAAATTTCGTTTTGCTTTGTTTGCTAAAGAAAAATACAAGTTACTGTTTTTCAGAGGAAATCAGTCAACACCTATTAATTATGCTGCTATAGTAAACAGTTGCTCAACTGAATGCTTGAGATAAACATTAAAGCTGGTTGATGAACTTCAATTTCTGGCTCATACAAGCTAAGAAGAGTACAGTGACATGTCTTAGCTTTCAGCCTCCAATATAATACCTATTATTGAAATCTGTGTTTATGTCTACCTAATACAAATGGCTAAAAAACAAGAGAAAATAGTTGTAGGGCAAACCTCATTTTGAAAATCTTGTAAAACCAGCAAAATTGCTATTAATTCAGTTTCCTTGAAGTGAAATTATATTGACATGTTGGGAATTTTGTCTTGTTTTCAAAGAGCAATATTCAGTTTAGCAGGTAAGAATTTTTCAAAGATAATATGTACTGAGTACTTTGTGGCACTTAATAGGATTAAAAACTTCTATTCTTACATTTATTCCTTCTGTAATAAGTGGATATGACTTCAATATAGGGTATCCCTCATACAATTTGACATTCTTCCAAAGGTTATATTGGTGGTTTGTCAGAAATTATGAGTGCTTTTTTAGGTAAAGGGCATTTCTAAATGCTGGAGTGATATGAATATGCCTATGACAGAATTCGATGAAATGATAGAGATCTTAGATCTCACAAAGTAGTAGTAAAAAGCACCTTTAAAGAATCAAGAACTCTCATATCAGCCTAGGTATATCAGCTGACAAAGATGCTAGCTCATATCATAATTCTAGTTTGAATTGATAAAGTGTCGTAACAATTAGTGCTTAACATCTTTTGGCCAAATAGCCAAATATATAAATAATTCCCAAGCACATCTTTTAAAAATGATGTTTTTACTTAAATAAGTCACAGTGTGAAGTTATAAATATATTTGCCAGAGAATACTGAGTGTATGTTCCAGCAACTGGCTCTTTTCTCATTTTTCTTTAACGTACACTTCTTTACCAGTCTCATTTCATGGTCCCAGGTGAGCTCACTTCTGGCTATACTCTATGACTGAAACAGCACTTCCAGGGCAGAATAACAAAGGGCTCTGGTCCTAAAATCAGACAGACCCTGGTTTGAATCCTGGCTCTGCCAATTATTTACTGTGTGACCTTGAACAAGTAAGGGAACTTACTTTCCTCTCTTAATAAAAGAATAATAATAAACCACCCAATATGTTTGTTATGATAATTAAACAAGATAAAGTATATGTTGTGCTTAGCATAGTCCTGACACATTAACTAGACACAGCTGTTGCTAAAGTTCTGTCACTCTGCTTTGGACCAAAACAAAAACAAAAACAAAAAACAAACCCATTGCCACCGAGTCGATTCCGACTCATGGCAACCCTATAGGACAGAGTGGAACTGCCACATAAGGTTTCCAAGGAGCACCTGGTAGCTTTGAACTGCTGAACTTTTAGTTAGCAGCCACAGTTCTTAACCACTACACCACCAGGGTTTCCCTGCTTTGGACAGTAGAGCCAAGACAGTCATTGATTGGACAGTCTTCCAATTCAAGAATTAATGAACACTCCTTTCCACTGCCTGTGGTTCATGTGTTGTAGAATAAAAGTTGTACATTTATTCTAAGGACCCAGTTAAAAGTGAGATATGACAAAACCATTTTGTTAGGAAATTAGTGAGGAATATTTACTAATTTGCAAAACAAACAAAAATGAGTAAGTCCCTACCATGGTCAGTACACTGATTTCTGACATCTTCTATGCTTTCTACTTTGATGGCTTCTTGAAGAAAAATGTAACAACTGTCTTGAAACTGAACCCAGATGGATGAAGGACAGTCTGTATAGAAAAAGAGAAACACTGTTAAATAACTTGAGAATAACAATTTCACGAATCCCTGAAGTTACAGGCATTGGATATTAAATTTTCACAGAAAAAAAAAAAGGCAATTTCCCTTGGCAATTTAGAGACAAGGCTCTCAATCAATCAGTGTAATAGGAATTTGTTTTTTTACATCATACAGGTAGGAAAAAAGAAATGCGCCAATGATTCTCTTTTGATTTGACAAAGTTACACTTATTTAGGTTTTTAGGAATTCACACATGTAAATTACAACATTGCCAGGGCAACAACTATCAAGGAAAATAACCAGTCAGAATTGCAGGCTTCTCTTTGAAGGTTATCTTCATAGTACATAGTAGCAATTTTGAAAGTCTTAAGAGTTTTACAAGATCCCTTTGTTCAAATTATGCTGATTACCGATATATATCAACAGAGAAAAGAACAAGTTGCTAGATTCTGAAAATTTACACGTTTTCATAATGCACTGCACAGGAAAACAAGATCGACATTCTCATGAATGTTCTTAATTTAACACCTCATCAAAGTAGATTCTTTGAACCAGTTTTATGAAACAGAACCATGTCTCTTCCTCTCTTGCTGTAAGGTAGAGGGGTATCTTCTTCATCTCATTCTTGGTATCTTTTTTATGTTCATATAAAGACATGCATTTTTAAGCCCAGGCGCTAGAATTTAATTAGTTAGCATTAACTTGAAAGATTAGATAGGAACCTTAGAGGACAGTGAATTTATGTTAATGGGGGAGGAACAACTCAGAAAAGGAGGGTGAGAATGGTTGCATAACAAAATGCCACTAAGTGGTACATGTAGAAACTGTTGAATTGGTGTATGTTTTGCTGAGTATATTTTCAACAACAAAATAAATTTTTTTTAAAAAAGTATGCTTGTAAGACCTTGTTTTCACCTGCCAAAATGGAGAAAGGAGGGTAGGATTTTACTTAATTCCAGTGAATAAACGAACACAATCTTCCACTCTTTTACGCTTATACAGGTTTAAAAAAAAAATTCAGTGGTTTTGAATTAAATTATGGTAAATTATGGTGAATTTGTGTTCTAGATCATTTCTAAAGAAACTAAGTTTTATTATTTTCAAGTTATTTATGTATTACAATTTTAATATAAACAAATAAAAACCCTATTACAAAGAATGAGAATTTACCAATCAGATAGGTTAGTCTAATTTAATTCAACATTTTGGATTTGAGTCATATAACAATGTATGTATAAATTTTTGTATGGGAAAAAAGAAAAAAAGAACTAAAAAAAAGACATCCTGGATTTACTAAACTCAATACGGCAGAGACCATTAGCTGTCCCTAGTACTTGACCTCAGTTTCTTATATAACACACAGCAAGCACATGGCCACCAAGCTAGACTGTTTCCCAGCCTCTGATAACTTCTGGATAGTGAGATGTGAGCAGAAGTGGTAAGTGCAACGTACAGCTCTTGCCTTTAAAAGGAAGGCATGTGCTCCCCCATTCCCTATTTCTCCTTTCCCACTGGCTAAAAAGTACATATGGTAGTTTGCCATCTATAATCATGTCATGTGGCCAATCAAAATACCCTAGGAATGGGAGAGATGGGAGGGTCCCAGGTGAAGCCGTCATATCAGCCCAGGAATACTCAAGAGTCTAACGAGAGAGAGAAATAAACTTCCATCTTCTTAATCCACTGTTAATTCAGGTCACTGTTTCAGTAGCTGAACCAGTAACCTAACTGATACAAAAGACTACTTAAAATTATGCCAGTATGTGAGATGTGAGCTTTCCCTGGCCTTTTCCTGCCAAATTTAATAGCTAAATCATCCAAGATACAGCCAGTTGAGGATTGGTGTCCCAAGATACAATTTTTGTATTCAGGGTATTTATTTTTTTTCCTCCCCCGCTGTTTTATGATCACTAGCATTACATGTGTGACTACCTTGTTTTGAACTCTGGCGGGAATCTAGACCTCTACCACTACAGTGACTTAAAGGTGGTAGAAGAAGAAGGCTTTGACACTTGGGGAAAATGCTCATAATGAAACATTAAGTAAAAGAATCTGGTTATAAAATTTTACGTGCAGTGTGATCCCAAGATTTAAACAGTAAAGAAGCCCAGAAGGGTTCAGGAATTATAGATACCAGATATCTTTGAAGGAAAAGGGTCCAGAGAGCCTGAAAACAAAGCACTTGTTTTAAAGTCTATATATGGAGCAGTTAGATCCCCTTCCTAAGAATTAATATCCAGCCATTTCAGTTTCATTGTACACCTCTGCCTTCTTTGGAAGACCGGCCTTTTCCTACTCAGGAAAAAAAACTTCTATTTCTCCAAATCCACCTCCAAACTATCAAACATTATTCTCTCTCTGTTCATCATTTAAGGCCTTGGCCATCCATCTGTACCACCGTCTCTAAAACACTATCACTGGAATTTATTTTGACTTTCTCTTGCTATTTCACCACACAGTTTTCTCTCTCCTAAGCCACCATACAACAGCAGCATAAAGAACCAGAAGGAACATGGCTTTGAAGTCAGATTTTATCTCAGTGATAAGACCTTAAATGACTTATCTTATTTCCTGTGTTTTCTCAGGAAAGAAAGGATAATATTTATTTCACTGGGCTGTTGTGAACATTAAGTAAAAGGCTGCAAAACTATACAGCACAGTGCCTAGTACAAGGAAGATGCTCAAAAAAATGATAGCTTTTACTAACCATCAAACTTGGTATCCGTCTCCACTAAGGAGTGACTGCCCTGAAAATAGAGACTGAACTTTATTAATCTTTGGATCCCCAACACCTCAGATAGCTCTTGGAATATAATAAGGTTTTAAAATATTTTGCTACATGAATGAATGAACGAATCCTATCTCCTCCTGATCTTTAAATTACCATCTCTTTAGCATTTTCAAACTCTCACTTTTCAGTGGGTTCATTCTGTCCTTGAAGCATGCTAAGTTTCTTATATCCTAAAATATAACTGGATTGACCTTACTGCCAATTCTAGTGCCTTTACTGATATACTTTTTTAAAAAGTAAACTTTTATTGAAATATAACATGCATCCAATGCACAAGTCATAAATAAATAGCTTGGTGAATTTTCATAACACACCCCATGTAATCATCAGCAAGATGAAGAAAAAGAACATTAACCCCTTTTGGTCACACCCCCTTCCAAAGGTAATCACTATCTTCTGATACCATAGATTAGTTTTGAACTTTATAGCACTGAATCTCCTTCATGTCTCACTTCTTTTGATAAACATTACTTTTATGAAATTCATTCATGCTGTGTAATATGTAGTTTGGGGTTGTCCTTTCTCAATGCTATATAGTTGTATTAGTCTCTTAGGGCTGCTGTAACAAAGTACCACAAAGTAGGTGGCTTTAAGCAACCGAAATTATTGTCTCACAGTCTGGAGGCTAGGAGTCTGGATTCAGAGTGTCAGCAGGGCCATGTTATCTCCAAAGGCTCCTAGGGAAAAATTGTTTCTTGTCTCTCTCTTTCTCATAGCCCTAAATATTCCTTGCATCTTCTCATGGGTTGTCTTTTCTTTGTCTCTCTGTTTCTTCTCCTGTTCTACAGGACACCACTCAGATTGGATTAGGATTACCCTCGTGTTAATATAACTGAGAACATCTTCAAAGACCCTATTTCCAAACAAGGTCACATTCACAGGTATGAAGACTAGGATTTCAGCATCTCTCTTTGGGGGACACAATTCAATCCATAACAATAGTATTATGTGAATTTACCCATTTTTCTGTTGATAAATATGTGGATAGTTTCCAATTTGTGGCAATTACAAGCAACACTGCTATGAACATTCTTGTGCATGTCTTTCGGTACACATATGCATGCTTTCTCTTGGGTGTATTTCTAGAAGTGGATCACAGGGTCATAGAGTGTGCCTGTATTCAGCTTTGGTAGATACTGCCAAACACTCTTCCAAAGTGGTTATAATTCTTACAAACAGCAAATAGTTTTTTTTTTTTTTAATCCAGTTTGAAAATACTTGTCTTTTAATTGGAGTATTACCATTAATATTTAATATACTTACTGACATATTTGAGTTTATATCTACCATCTTATTATTTCTTTTATGTTTGTCTCTTTTATTTTATATTCCTTTTTCCTCCTTTCTTGTCATCTTTTGCATGAGTTAAGCACTTTTATATTCCATTTTTCATTTCTTTTGGATTAATTGCATATTCTTTAATTTTTTTTCTGTAATGGGAACACTAAAAAATTACAATATGCAACTTTGATTTATTAGAACATAATATAAATTAGTACATATACCACTTTCTAGACAATGCTAGGATCTTACACTATATTAACTTCACTGACTTCCCTTTGTGTTATTATTTTTATATTACTGTTTTGCAGAGTCAGTGTTCTTTTATATTTAAACACACATTTACCTTCTTTGTTGCTCTTTATTCCTTCTTGAATTTCTGTGTTACTGATGGATAATTTTCCATTTGCCTAAAGATGTCACTTAGGTGTTTCTTTCAGTGCAGGTTTAATGGCAATTCCGTCAGTTTCAGTTTGCTATGCTATAAATGTCTTTATACTGCCTTCATTTTGAAAGATATTTTTGTAGATACGGAGTTCTGGAATGGCAACTTATCTTTAAGATGTAATTTCACTGTTTTGGCTTTTATCATTTCTGTTGAGAAATTTGTTATCAGTCGCATTTTGCTCTTTTGTTGTTGTTGAGAATATGCACTGCAAAACATACACCAATTCAAGTTTCCACATGTACAATTCAGTGACACTGATTACATTCTTTGAGTTGTGCAACCATTCTCACTCTCCTTTTCTGAGTTATTCCTCCCCCATTAACATAAACTCACTGCCCCCTAAATTTCCTATCTAATCCTTCGAGTTGCTGTTGTCAATCTGATCTAATATAGGTAGATCTTAAAAGAGCACAGTGCTCAAAGCGAACACTCTTTATGAGTTAAGCTAAACTATTTTTTGGTTTTAAGAAGACTTCAGTGGGTATTTTTGGTTTAAGGTTTAAAGATTAACTCAGGGCAGTAGTTTCAGGGTTCATCTAACCTCCATGGCTCCAGAAAGTCTGGATTCTGTGAGAATTTGAAATTCTGTTCTGCATCCTCCCCCCCACCCCCCGCCACCACCGCCACACACACACACACACACACCACCTTTGATCAGGATTCTTCTACAGAACTTCTATCAAAATATTCAGTCGTAGCCAGGCACCATCCAGTTCTTCTGGTCTCATGGCAAAGGAGACAGTTGTACATGGAGGCAATCAGCCACACATTCCATATCCTCCTCCTTTTCCTGACTCTGCTTCTTCCTCTGTTGCGCCAGGTGAACAGATACCAATTATTGTGCCTTGGATGGCTGCTTGCAAGCTTTTAAGACCCTAGGCACTACGCAACAAACTAGGAGGTAGAACAAGCACTAAACACATTATCAGGCCAATTAACTCAGATAATCCATGAAACCATGACCCTAACCAAGGAACCCATGAAACCATCCCAAACCAAGGAAACAAATCCCATGAAGTGTTTGGCTGTACACAAGCAGCCTCAGCAGCTTTTTTTTTTTTTTTTGGTCACACAACTTTTGTCAATTCAACTTTTTACAGTTGTACAACTTATTGACAGCAATTACATTAATTGGCTGTGCAACCCTTACCCTTAATCAATGATTTTTCCATCACTGTAACCCAAAACTGAGTACTCCATAAGCACTGACTCTCTCTTTCCCCCTCCTTCCTACTCCTAATAACTACTAAGAATTTTGGTCTCTATACATTTGCCTATTCTTGTCTTTTTATATAAGTGAGGTCGCACAATATTTGTCCTTTTGTGATTGACTTATTTCACTCAGCATAATGTCTTTAAGCTCCATCCATATTGTACCATGTATCAAGACTTCATTTCTCTTACTGGCTGAGTAGTATTTCATTGTATGTACGTACCAGATTTTGTTTATCCATTCAGCTGCTGATGGGCATTTAGGTTGTTTCCACCTTTTGGCTATTGTGAATAATGCTGCAATGAACATTGGTGTACAAGTCTCTTGAGTCTCTGCTTTCCAGTTTTTTGGGTATGTACCTAGAAGTGGAACTGCTGGGTCATATGGTAGTTCTATTTTTAGTTTTTTGAGGAATCATCACACTGTTTTCCACAATGGCTATAGTATTTTGCATTTCTACCAGCAGTGGATAAGGGTTCCAATTTCCCCACATTCTCACCAACATTTGTTATTTTCTGTTTGTTTTGTTTTATCTTAGCCATCCTATCAGGAGTGAAATGGTATCTCGCCATAGTTTTGATTTGCATTTCTCTGATGGCTAATGACATTGAGCATCTTTTCATGTATTTCGTGCCCATTTGAAGGCCCTCTTTGGTGAAATGTCTATTCAAGTCCTTTGCCTATTTTATGATTGAGTTATTTGTTTTTGTTAAGTGTAGAAGTTTTATATATATTTTGGTTATTAGATTCTTATTGGATATATGATTTCCAAGTTGGTTGCTTGTTTTCTCATTATTTTGGTATTCTGATGAACAGAAGTTTTTAAGTTTTTTTTTTTAACAGTTTATAGTGGTTTGGGTGAAAGGTTACAGGGTAAATTCATTTCCCATTCAACAAATTATACACATTTTGTTTCATAACATTAGTCACAATCCCTCAATGTGACAGCACTCTACCCACTTCCTCCCTGAGTTCCCTGTTTGCATTCACCCATCTTTCCTGCCCCTTCCTGTCTTCTGAACTTTGTTTTTGGGCAAATACTTCCCTTTTGGTTTCGTATGGTTGATTGTTGTGAGAAGCATGTTCCTCATGTGTGTTATTGTTCACTTTATAGGCCTGACTGTTGTCTGGCTGAAAAGTGATCTCAGGAGTGGGTTCAGTTCCAGGTTTGAAAGGTGTCTAACAGCCATAGTCTCAGTGGTTTCACCAGATTCTATCAGGCCCATAAGTCTAGTCTTTTTTATGAATTTGAATTTTGTTCTACATTTCTCTCCCACTCTGTACAGGACCTTCTACTGTGATCCCGGTCACAGGAGTCAGTAGTGGTAGCTAGCCACCATCCAATTCTTCTGGTCTCAGGCTAGTGGAGGCTGTTGTTCATGTGGTACATTAGTCCTTTGGACTAATTGTTTCCTTGAGACTCTGATTTTCTTCACTCTTCTTTGCTTCAGATGGAAGAGACCAATAGTTGTATCTTAGATGACCTCTCGCAAGCTTTCTTTTTTTAATAGCATAAAGGTTTATTGTACTCATTTTCTTCTTTCTGTAGGATTTCAAAAAACAACTTTATTGAGATATAATTCACATATCATACAACTCACCCACTTAAAGTGTACAGTGGTTTTTACTATATTCACAAAGTTTGACTTTTTTTTTCTCATTAACCAATTAGTACACATATTGTTTTGTGACACTGGTTACCAACCCCGACATGTCAACACTCTCACTTCACGAGCTTGAGTTCTCTATTACCAGCTTTCCTGTCCTCTCCTGCCTTCTAGTCCTTGCCCCTGGGCTGGTGTGCCCCTTTAGTTTTGTTTTTTTTTATGGGCCTGTCTAATCTGGCTGAAGGGTGAACCTCAGGAGTCACTTCATTACTGAGCTGAAAGGGTGTCCGGGGGCCATACTCTTGGGGTTTCTACAGTCTGTCAGGCTAGTAAGTCTGGTCTTTTTTTTGTGAGTTAGAATTCTGTTCTACATTTTTCTCCAGCTCTGTCTGGGACCCTTTATTGTGATCCCTGTCAGAGCAATTAGTGGTAGTAGCCAGGCACCATCTAGTTGTGCTGGACTCAGTCTTGGGGAAGCTGTGGTAATTGTGGTCCATTAGTCCTTTGGAGTAATCTATCCATTTGTATCTTTGGTTTTCTTCATTCTCCCTTGCTCCCAAAGGGGTGAGACCAGTGGAGTATCTTAGATGGCTGCTCACAAGCTTTTAAGACCTCAGATGCTACTCACCAAAGTAGAATGTAGAACATTTTCTTTATAAACTATGTTATGCCAATTGAGCTATATGTTCCCTGAGACTATGGTCCCCACAGGCCTCAGCCCAGTAATTCCATCCGTCAGGGAGTTTGGCTGTATCTACGGAGCTTCCATGAGCTTGCCTTGGACAAGTTGTGCTGGCTTCGCCAGTATTGTGTACTGTCTTACCCTTCACCATAGTTACCACTTATCTATTGTCTATTTAGTGTTTTTCCCTCCCCTTCCTTGTAACCATCAAAGATTGTTTCTTTTTGTGTGTAAACCTTTTCATGAGTTTTTATAGTAGTGGTCTCATACAGTATTTGTCCTTTCGTGATTGACTTATTTCACTCAGCATAATGTCCTCCAGATTCATCCATGTTGTGAGATGTTTCGCAGATTCATCATTGTTCTTTATCGTTGCATAGTACTCCATTGTGTGTATGTACCATAGTTTGTTTATCCATTCATCTGTTAATGGGCATCTAGGTAGTTTCTATCCTTTTGCTATTGTGAACATTGCTGCAGTGAACGTGGGTGTGCATATGTCTATTCATGTGACAGCTCTTATTTTTCTAGTATATATTCCTAGGAGTGGGATTGCTGGATCATATGGTATTTCTATTTCCAGCTTTCTAAGGAAGTGCCATATAGTTTTCCAAAATTGTTGTACCATTTTGCATTCCCACCAGCAGCGCATTAAGAGTTCCAATCTCCTCGCAGACTCTCCAATATTTGTTATTTTCTGTTTTTTTGATTCGTGCCAGTAATGCCAGGGTGAGATGGTATCTCACTGTGGTTTTGATTTGCATTTCTCTAATGGCTAGTGATTGTGAGCATTTCCTTATGTGTCTGTTAGCCGCCTGAATGTCTTCTTTACTAAAGTATCTGTTCAATTCCTTTGCCCATTTTAAAATTGGATTGTCTTTTTGTTGTAGAGGTCTTGGATTTTCCTGTAGATTTTAGAGATTAGAACTTAGTCAGATTTGCCATCCCAATTTTTCTTCCCCAGTCTATAGGTTCTATTTTTCTCTTTTGTTGAAATCTTTTGATGAGCATAAGTATTTCATTTTTAGAAGATCCCAATTATCTAGCTTATCTTCTGGAATTTGTATGTTGTTAGTTATGGTTTGTATCCTGTTAATGCCATGTATTAGGGCCTCTAGCGTTGATCCTATTTTTTATTCTATGATCTTTATAGTTTTTGGTTTAATATTTAGGTCTCTGATCCATTTTGAATTAGTTTTTGTATATGGTGTGAGGTATGGGTCCTGTTACATTTTTTTGCAGATGGACATCCAGTTTTGCCAGCACTATTTGTAAAAAAGAGTGTCTTTTCCCAATTTGATGGTCTTTGGGCAAAAGTGTTTAATTTTTATGAGGTCTCATTTATTTGTCTTTTGCTGTTTGTGCTTTTGTTATTATAGTAGATAATTCATTGTTATCATTGTTGCTCTTTTGAAAGTAATGAGTTTTCCCCTCTCTGGCTGCTTTTAAGATTTTCTCTGTCATTGGCTTTTAGCAGTTTTACTGTAGTATGCCTAGTATGCTGTTTTTATTTTTTTAATCCTGCTAAGAATTTAATGCACTTCTTGAATCTGTGACTTAATATCATTTGTCATTTTTGGAAAGTTTTGACCATTATCAGTTCAAATAATGTACCTGCTCCATCCTCTCTCTCTTCCCCTTTTTGGAATCAAATTACGTATGTGTTAGACTTTTCACCATGTCTTGTATATCCTCTTTGCTCTTTTCTATATTTTTAATATTTTTGGCTCTCCATACTATAATATTCTTTCTTGTTCACTAACCTACTCTTCAGTTTTAACAAATGTGCTATAAAACCCATCTACTGAGTTTATAATGTCAGGAGTATTTCAGTTGTAGACTTTTAATTTGTTTATATATTTATACAATTCATACCTACAGTTCTCAATCTTATTATCTGTTTTCTTGAACTTCTTATTCACAGTTATTTTAAAGTCCATTTCTGATAACTCTAATTTCTAGGTCAGCTGTTGGCCTGTATCCTCCCACCCCTTGGACTGTTTCTTTTTATGCCTGGTAATTTTTCATCAAATGCCAAACACTGTATAGGAAAAATTATAGAAGCCCTAGATAATGTTATCCTCCTCCAGAAAGAATTATGGTAGGCAGCTAGAGTAGTGAAGATCACCTCAATTCAATCAGGGACTGAGTTAACTTGAGAAGGTGTTATAGTCTTTGAGAGGCCCAATATCCATGGATCCTAACTAAAAATGTGGATATTAATTAGCATCCCTCCTCCTTTTGAGTTAAAACTCAAATTTTTGTCCCCTTAGCTCAACGAGACTGCCAAAAACTCAGCTCTGTTTTTAGCTGCTTACAATTTTAACAACTCTCCCAAGGGGAAAAATAGCACATAGAATTTTGGGCTCACCTCAACGAACTGCCACAGCAGCAACCTGATGCCTGTAAATACGATTCTTTTGGCATTTTATCCAGATTTTCTAGTTGTTCATAGTGGGAATATTAGCCTGCTACAAGCTACTCCATTATAGCCAGAGCAGGATTCCCTCTTTTACACTTTTGAACAAGTTTCAATCCATCTATCCATCATCCAGCCAATAAACATTTGCTGAGAAACACCTACGTGAAAGATATAACTGACCTTAACTTGATTACATCTGCAAAGACCCTATTTTCAAACAAGGTCACATTCACAGGTACTAGGGATTAAGACTTTAACATACGTTTTGGGGGGACACAATTCAACCCACACCACCACCCAAGTCAAGTAAAATATACAAATTACTTCTTTGTACACTTGTAGATCTTAAGCTTTATAAATGACAATGAACTATGATCGCTAAGTTACCTATTACTGACATATGTTATTTCTGTGACAGGTCATGTGTCAATTTTCCATGAAGTGTCCAACCCTCCCCTTCCTATAACCTCTGACTCCTCTGAACTTCTACAGGACTTTGTACTCTATTGTGTATGAGAGGTCTTTTCTGGTTACAGAACTAAAGACATGCTCAGGCTACCCCAGATAATTGAGATTTGTTGTAAGCATACATGGGGTAGTAAGAAAGCCAGTATACTATCTCAGCAGTCAAATAGGCCTCTTAGAGTTCTTATATCAGCAACCCTCTGTGCTACTGCCTAGTCAGCCTTTGACTTACGCAATTATCCCTATTTCAATTAGTTGTGGCTACGGTGGTGAACATTATATGGCATAAACCACGGGACCAGCGCATAAGAACTATATATAGGTAGACACTCTGCTCAGTAAAGGGGCTGAGTTACGCTTTCATGGCCAACACACATTCATATGACACTCATCAAACCCCGCTCTATGTTGTAGTCATCTGATACTTATCCTATTTTCCCAATTGGACTGTTAACTGCATGAGAGTAGAGACCATGCCTTAAATCCAACTATACCCCCAATAACAACCATCATGTTTTCTTGCACATAATACAGAACAGCATGCATAAAAGTGGGGCATCGCAGAGCTCTGGTTAAGCACATTAGGCTGTGGAGAAAAGTGTGGCTCTGACTACATGATCTTGGGTATGTTACTTAACCTTACTGTGTCCCAGTTTCCTTATTTGTAAAATGAGGATAACAGTATGTATCTCTGGAGGTTGTTGGGTAGAAATTGCTCTAGGTGGTGGGGATTCTACAGTGAACAAAAAGCAGAAATATTCCTGACCTCCTGGAGCTAATATTCTAGTTAAGGCAGGTAGACAAAACCAAGATAAATAAGTAAAATAACGTTAAATGTTATATTAACAATCTATTACTATGTGACAAATGATTTCCAAAATTAGCAGCTTAAACAACAGACACATTTATTATCTCACACAGATTCTCTGGGTCAGGAATTCAGAAGCAGTTGGCCGGGTGATTCCTGCTTGGGGGTCTCTCATGAAGTTGCTGTCAAGATATTGTCCAAGGCTGCATCCATCTGAAGACTTCAGGGGTGCTGGAGTATCAGCTTCAAAGGAGCCTCACTCATATGGATAGTGAGTTGGCACTGCCTGTGGGCCGGAGCCCTCACTTCCTCACCAGGTAGATTTCCACATATGTCTGCTTGAGGGTTCTCAGACATGGCGGGTGGCTTCCCCCACAGACAGCAGGTGAGCGCGAGGGGGAGATCAGCCTTGAAAGTTACACTTCATTATTTCCACAATATCCTACTGATTATACAGGTCAGCACTATTCAATGTGGGAGTGGGCTACACAAGAGCATGAATACTAGGAGTCAGGAATCATTGAGGGCCATCTTGGAGGCTGACAACCACAGATGGTGATGAGTGCTAGAGAGAAAAGTTAAAACAGAGATGGAAAATCCTGAGTGTGGGGGTAAGGGTAAAACCCTTTGCCGTCAAATTAATTCCGACTCATAGCGACCCTATAGGACAGAGTAGAACTGCTTCATAGAGTTTCCAAGAAGCGGCTGGTGGATTTGAACTGCCTACCTTTTCGTTAGCAGCTGAGCTCTTACGCAGTTTTGGAAAGGTGTCTAGGAAAGATCTCATTATAAAGGTGACATATAAACAAAGAGCTGAAGGAATATGCCATCTGATATATGGATCAGACAGAGGGAAAAGCAAGTACAATCCCTGAGATGGGAGGGACTGCGATGATGATAAATGATAACTGTAGCTACTCAAAGACTATTGCTGAACAAAAGCAATACATGATGAAACAAACAAAAGTCAATAAAGAAGCTGTATGCAGAAAAAACAAAACAGATTGTTAACTCACTTCCCCAAAACTTTCAATTGCCTTCTCCCTAGGCTAAGTTTAGCAGTAACTCCAGCTACTCCAGCAGTGAACCCCTTTTCTCATGCTATAGGTCAGAGTGTGTGCCCCAGAAATAAGCTTTAAGCACTACTCCAGAGATCTATTTTGACTTGGAGAAGAACAATGCTTAAACAGAGGCTGGATAACTCTTGTGAGGAAAGTTGTTGAGGTTCGTGCACGTCAGGAGGAGAAGGCTGAACTAAGGTCTTCTTTAATGCTAAGTATCTTTGCTATAATCCTGTTATAATTAAAAACCTTCCCACAAAGCTCTCTGCAAAGTGCTTTTCTTCACATCAGCCCTGAAAGATAGGTTATTATTAATTATGCACCTAAATAACTCTTTATAGGTTTTATAATTTTATAATTCTCTTTATGGATTTCATATGTACAGAAATTTACAGGCCTGATGAAAATTTTAAAAAATGGTATTTAACATAACTCCAAAAGTTTCCATATAGGTCCTCTGCCTAAAATTACCATGTGTTAAAGCAATAAAATATCAAATCCTCAGGAATATTTTGCATTACCAGTCAATTCTAGTAGAAATCTCTGTTTGCTTACAATTTTTTTTTTTTTTAAACAACCAGGCACAGCATAAGAGGAAGTGATCCTTGGGACATACTTGTTCTAAATGTTAACAAAGGAAAAGCAAAAGCAAATTATGTTTTTTTTTTTTCCTTCTCAGTAATAAGACCTTTGCTCCGCTTCCATTAAGATTTGAGTCTGCAGCCACTTACCTTCCACATGGGCAACCGTGGTGGTGATGGAGAAAAAGAGGTGCTGTTTATTATATATGGGACGGGGGAGTAGATGTTCCCAGTTCCTAACTAATCCTGATGTACTCTGGGCTTCAAGATCTCCCCCAAATGCCAAGGAAATCCAACCACTCTGACACTCCATCCTTTCTCCACATCACCCACTCCTTCCCAACCTAGTTCCCAGGGTGTCCACCCACACCTCTGCCCACCCTCCCCTCCTCAGAAGAGCTGTCAGATATTTACTCACAGAAAAGGGGTGCCAGTGTTAATCTGCACATTTCTCATTGGGCACAACTGGCCCATTTTCTTATAGATTCATTTTCCAGATTTGCCCTCAAAACCTAAAATAATCCACAAAAGGAATGAACTACTCAATGTCTATGATGAAAAATTGTAGACGACAATCCTGTTACAAAACTAGAATTTTCAACACACAAGCAGCACATGTTTAAAAGCTTCTCAACAATAAAACAAGAAGTTCTGAAATAATGCCTAATTGTAATTTCATTTTCTTTCTTATTGGAAGAAAAATAAACATTTATTAACAGTTCAAGGAGCTCTGGTGGCACAATGCTTAAGAGCTACGACTACTAATCAAAAGTCTGGCAGTTCGAATCCACCTCGGAAACCCTATGAGGCAGTTCTACTCTGTCCTATAGGGTCGCTAATGGTCAGAATCGACTCGACGGCAATGGGTTTTTTTTTTGTTTTTTAACAGTTCGAAGCTTACAAAAACACTCCAATACACCTGAGATAATTTCCCCTGAAATATAACCTTGCTATCCACAAGGGTCAGAAAAAATCACGAGTAAATTAAGATGATTTAATGCTTTGACTTCAGTTATGAATGAGTACATGGCAGGTAAAGTACTTTGAAATAAGTTGCAATCCAATTATCCCCTCACCTAAATTTTTTCATTCTTTTATTATAAGTTAGAATAAAATGCAGAGATGCAAATAAAAAATAACAAATGCACACAACAGTGAAGTCCCTGCTGTCATGGCAGAGCTTCCCTCTGGTAAGGGGTACAACAAACAAGAAGACGAATGAACAAGATACATTCACATATGGTTATGAACTTTGAAAGAGATAATGCTTGGGGATGTGGCAGAGAATGTGGGGGTGAAGGAGGCACATTTTTTGGGGGGGCAGTCAGGGATGCCTCTCTGAGGAGGTGACATATGAACAGAGATCTGAATGCTGGGGGAGGGAGGACCAGCGGCAGGTCGTCTATGTAGAAGGACCAGTAGGTGTCTGAGTCCCGAGAATATCAGCATGGGTAAACAGAGTGAATGGCGAGAGGGTGGTAAAAGAGGGGGTCAGGAAGGAAAATGGGCACTTCCTCTAGGGCTTGTACACTATGGCAATTTGAAATTAGTAAACTAGATACTGATTCATGTGATCGCTACAGAACATGCTTATATGCACTCATCCCATGCCACCTGTGGGAAATCAGAGACCCAATAAACATTTGATGATCGTCTCCAATGTGCAAAAAGCACCAATTCAGAAGAACTTTTCCAAGGGAAATCAGGAATTTAAAGAATGTTTTGTCCATTGTGATTTCCAAGATAGTAGCTAAGAATATAAGATTATTTTCACTAACAGACTCCAAAATAACAGCAAAATAACAATGATTTCATTTTCAACATTAAATTTATACTTTCTTAATGCCATAACAGAGAGGTTTTTTGTTTTGGTTTTTTTTTTTTTTTTTTGGTTAAGATCTTGCCATTCAGCTAAGGAGCACTGGTGACACAGTAGTTAAGCGTTTGGCTGCTAATCAAAAGGTTAGTGGTTCGAATTCACCAGCCGCTCCGCGGGAAAAAGATGTGTGAAGAGAGCAAAGGGAAGGAAACCAAGATTTACCAGGCCTGTAATAGGTACTAGATATATTTTTCTCGTTTAATGCTTACAATAGCCCTATGAGATAAGCATTACCTCCATTTTACTGAGGTGCAGATCAGTTGGGTAACTTGAGAAAGTCCACACAGCCAGTACTTAACTCCAAAGCTCATGCTCTTTCCTTTTCTAATCCTTAAAGCCTTCTGACTGAAAGAAGCTCTTCAATTAATAGCATTAATTTATTCAAAATGAACTTCTTCTAAAGCTTCTGAAAGCTCATGTATCCATACTGGATTTATAAAAGGAAAAAGAAGGTCCTCCAAAGATAGCCTGTTGCCTGTTGCTGATCAAAACAGCTTTGCTGAAAAGGAGAGGTATCAAAATCTAGAAACTGATTTTAAAAAAAAATCCGACAAGAAAGGTATTTTTTGACTGGTGTAAAGTATGAATGTATGGCAACACAGAAGGTGGCTTAAATGGGAGTTTACATATACTGGCACATGTCATGCAATACGGCATAAGGAGGGCCCAGAAGCACTCCACCTTGCATTGCAGAATCTCTAGTCCCATCTTGTCTTAGACAAAATTAATTACTCAGTCTAAACTGTGTGAAAATCAGCATATCTTGCTTCTGCTCCTCCGATAGTCACCAAATGGCATATGGTCATAAATGCTGGTCCACAAAAGCTTTTGGGAAAGGAGATTTGAGTTTGTCTGCAACTTTTGAGCTGCTTACTATGCTACTACCTTGAAAATAATCCTGCCTGTCAGCAAGTTTGGAGCAGGAACTCGTGATAAAATGGCAGTGAAACTCAGGAGAAAAACAAAACAGCTTCTTGTATAACCATTTTATTCAAACCTACACAAGTGTTCACTTAGTTCTTGTTTAGTCTTTAATTCCTAGAATTGTTCAATCAATAGTATTTTTGGATGGAAGGCTCCCCCAGTTTCCCCATCAACAATTTTTTTGACACGTTTGCATGGGAAACATTATTATTATTTTTTTTAAACTCATATTCAATAGAATTGTCTATTTTTGTCGAGTCATTTTGGAAATGACTAATGTGTCATTTTTCAGATTATCCTTGCACAACAGCAGACTAGATTTAAGATTTTAAAATCACGTGATTTATGTGGAATCCAAGTTTTGCCTGTTCCTGTCCCTCTTCGATCCACAGTTTATTTGGCTGGACTGTTTTCCCGTTTCAACAGCTAGAACACCATCCAAATGGACAAACAAGGCCACGGGGCCATTTCCCTCCACTCCACCCACGCTGCGCACAGCTGAGGAAATGGCCCCAACTTCCCGGCTCCTCACTTCAGCCCCAAATGGCCCTGGAACTGTGCCCGTCGTGGGACCCTATGTTCCTCTGTTCTCCTGTCAATTACCACCCGGCCTTTGGGGGCCCTCTCCGCGAAGTGGGGTCTGGCTGAAGATGTGGACACCGTGGAGGACAGAGGGCCCCCTCGTATCCTTGGCGACCTCCCTTCCCCGGGGGCACTCACCTGGAGCCCACTGAAGTGGGGAGTGGGGATGATCAGACACAAGAGCCCACAGGGGCGCGTGAGGCGGGCGTGCACAAGCGGGCGAGATGTCTGGCCCGTGATGCAGCCCCTCCCGGCTCGCCCTCGGACAGGCAGGGAGTGGAGAGTCTCCGCGGGGCGCTCGGGGCCGGGGCTCCCCGGCCGAGGAGAAGTTGCGGCAGGGGGCAGCTTACCCGCGGCGGCGGCGGCGAGGCCCAGCAGCGGCAGCACGAGCGCAGGCAGCGCGGCCCGGGACATGACGGCGTGTGCGAGCCCCGAGCGCGGGCTGGGCGGCGGGCGGCAGGGGCCGGGGCAGCGCTTCTCGGAAGTGCGGAGCCCGCGGCGGGATCCCTCCCACTGCGGAGGCCCCTGGCGGGAGGAGCGGGGAGAGGAGGGGATGCGACCCAGCGGTGACAACGTCTGCCTAGATCCCGTGGAAGAGGCTGGCTTACTGCCTTCTGGAAGTTCTCTTCTTAATTTTTTTTTTTTAACTTTTCATTTTGAACTGAAATAATTTCAGACTTTCAAAAATGTTGCAAAAGTAGTACGAAGAATGCCCATATCCCTCAGCCAAGTTCCCGAAATATTAACATCTTATATATCCACAGTACAGTGATCAAAATTAGGAAATTAACATTGGTATATTAACAACTAATCGACAGACCTTATCACATTTTGCCAATTATCCCTTTAATACCCTTTTTTTTGTTCCAGGATATAATCCAGGATCATGCATTGCACTGAGATGTCACGTCTCCTTAGTCTCCCTTAATCTGTGACAGTTCCTCTGTCATTCGTTGTCTTTCATGATCGTGACACTTTTGAAGAGTGCTGGCCAGCCCTTTTGTAGAATGTCACTGTTGTGTTTGTCCGATATTTCCTCTAGATTAGATTTAGGTGATGCCTTTTTGGCAAGAGTACCACAGAAGCGATGTGCCCTTCTCAGGAGGGACAACAGCTCAAAATGTCTCATGGCCAATGATGTTGACTTTGACCACTTGGTTAAAGTGCTATCTGGCAGATTTCTCCTTTGGGTTTAATGGCCAGAGAGCTCCTTTTCAAAGGCATCTCCGAATGAACTAGGTCCCTCGTACACTATTTGTCTGCCACAATCTGCTGGATTAAAACCAAAAAAACCAAACCTGTTGCTGCTGAGTCAATTCAACTCATAGTGACCCTATCGGACAGAGTAGAACTGCCCTATAAGGTTTCCAGGGAGCGGCTGGTGGATTCCAACTGCCCATCTTTTTCTTTTTGTTTTAATTCTTTTATTCTGCTAGTTACTCCTTCCACCTCAGGCATTATGATGGGAGCAGGACATAGGACGGAAGAGACAACATCATTGTCATCATTGTCTCCTACTTTAATTGGGAGGCAGGTAAAGAGATGCTTACAACATGGTTGATTCTTGCTGGCTCTATCAAGGACATCAGAGGGGCCACAGAGAAGAGGCTTCTAACTTGGGTATTTTGCCATTTCAGGGTTGCCCCTCACATACCTACAGAAGCCAGACAGGCAAATGGGCAAAGAGGGAGAGGTGGAAACTGACAAACTGGGAAGACATGTAGGCCTACTGTTGCTAAACTTCTGATTTTTTTCAAGAAAAGCCACAAATGTGATTTTTTTAAATGTGAGCTCTCTTGATTTTTTATTTTTGTTTTGTTTTTTATTGTATTTTGGATGACGGTTTACAAGCAAATTAGTTTCTCATTAAACAATCAATACACATATTATTTTGTGACATTGGTTGCCACTCCCACAACATGTCAATAGTCTCCCCTTCTTGACCTTGGGTTCCCCATTACCAGCTTTGCTGTCCCCTCCTGCCTTCTCGTCCTTGCCCCTGGGCTGGTGTGCCCATTTAGTCTTATTTTGTTTTATGAGTCTGTCTAATCGTTGGCTGAAGGGTGAACCTCAGGAGTAACTTCAGAATTCAGTTGAAATGGAATGTGGGGACCATATTCTTAGGGTTTCTCCAATCTCTGTCAGACCAGTAAGTCTGATCTTTTTTTGTGTGTGTGAGTTAGAATTGTGTTCTATATTTTTCTCCAGCTCTGTCCGGGACTCTCTATTGTGATCCCTGTCAGAGCAGTCAGTGGTGGTAGCTGGGCACCATCTAGTTGTGCTGGTCTCAGTCTCGGGGAGGCTGTGGTACTTGTGGTCCATTAGTCCTTTAGACAAATCTTGCCCTTTTGTCTTTGGTTTTCTTCATTCTCTCTTGCTCCAGACAGGTTGAGACCAGTGGAGTATCTTAGACAGCCGCTCACAAGCTTTTAAGACCCCAGATGCTACTCCCAAAAGTAGGATGTAGAACATTTTCTTTATAAACTGTGCTATGCCAATTGAGCTAGATGTTCCCCGAGACCATGGTCCCCAGCCCTCAGCCCAGTAATTTGGTCTCTCAGGGAGTTTGGATGTGTCTATGGAGCTTCCAGGACCTTGCCTTGGTCAGGTTGTGCTGATTTCCCCAGTATTGTGTACTGCCTTACCCTTCACCATAGTTACCACTTATCTATTGTCTATTTAGTGTTTTTCCCTCCCTCCTCTTCCCTTCCTCATAACCATCAAAGATTATTTCTTTTTGTGTGTAAACCTTTTCATGACTTTTTATAATAGTGGTCTCATACAATATTTGTCCTTTTGTGATTGACGTATTTCACTCAGCATAATGCCCTCCAGATTCATCCATGTTGTGAGATGCTTCGCAGATTCATCATTGTTCTTTATCATTGTGTAGTATTCCATTGTGTGTATGTACCATAATTTGTTTATCCATTTATCTATTGATGGGCACTTAGGTTGTTTCCCCCTTTTTGCTATTGTGAATAATGCTGCAATGAACATGGGTGTGCATATGTCTATTCATGTGATGGCTCTTATTTCTCTAGGATATATTCCTAAGAGTGGGATTGACAGATCATATGGTATTTCTATTTCTAGCTTTTTAAGGCAGTGCCGTATAGTTTTCCAAAATGGTTGTATCATTTTGCATTCCCACCAGTAGTGCATAAGAGTTCCAATCTCCCCACAGCCTCCCCAACATTTGTTATTTTCAGTTTTTTTGATTTGTGCCAGTAATGTCAGGGTGAGACGGTACCTCATTGTGGTTTTGATTTGCATTTCTCTGATGGTTAGTGATCGCGAGCATTTCCTCATGTGTCTGTTAGCCGCCTGTTATGTCTTCTTTGGTGAGGTGTCTGTTCATATCATTTACCCATATTTTAACTGGATTATTTGTCTTTTTTGTTGTAGACATGTTGGATTTTCCTGTAGATTTTAGAGATTAGAACTTTCTTGGATTTGTCAGAGCCAAACATTTCTTCCCAGTCGGTGGATTTCTCTTTTTACTCTTGGTGAAGTCTTTTGATGAGCATAAGTGTTTAATTTTTAGAAGATCCCATTTATCTACCTTATCTTCTGGTGAAACTGACAACCTTTTGGTCAGTAGCCAAGCTCTTAACCACTGTGCCACCAGGGCCTCAGCTCCTGGATTAAGGGTCTTTAAACTATGTGTGCCTTCCAATCACTTAACTTGACCAGTGATGACCTCTGGAACCAGACAACACAATCCACAAGCCAGGGCCAAGCAAGGCTGCTTGTTTAAGCCTTCACAGAGCTTCATCTCATTGGCAAAAGAGTCCTTTAAAATTGTATTTAACCCTTTCCAATGCTGGCCACTTCTCTAATAGTCCATCCAGTCTGACATCAAGTTATTGCCCAAAGAAAATCTGACCAAATGGGTCTATAAGGAGAGTTATAGAGTATTAGAGGTGATAGGTGCCATCTTCATTTACTGATAAGGAGATAGAGGCCAAAAGAAGGGACCCAACTTGCCCATGGGCACACAGTGAATCTCAAAAAATGAACCAGAGCCTAGGTCTTCTGCTGGACAATACCACCCACTCTAGGTTCAGCCCCTTGCCAGAGTATCAAGGTCTTGCTTGATTTATTTCCATTCTTTGTCTCAGGCTGCCAATACTAAACCCAAGCCCAAAGTGAACCCTTTCAAAGCTACTGTAAGTTTAAATATTTAAACATCCCAATTCTGGACTCTTCTGTCCTGTTAAATACATAAGTAAAATGAATGGTTCTATGCAATTATGTAATTGAAAAATTCTCCTCTCCATCCCTATCACAGGCACAAAAGTATATGTTATCAATGTGTATTACTTTGGGTTAAACTAACTTTCAAAAAATTAGATTTACAATAGAATTGACATCCTAATAAATTGGTCTAATTTAGGCAAATAACTCATTTTAACAGTGTTTCATTAGTAATTACTAATTCATTTGAACTAAGAGAAGGTATATTCTTTCCACTGTAATTCTGATGCACAGTCTCATTTTTTATGCTAATATGATGAAACAGACTACTCCTATGTGGTGCAATGTGATATTTCATTAAAATCTCTCTCTGTGATGTGCTACTCTCCAATCACACCTCATACTTTTTCTTTCCCTCTCACTCTAACTTACATCGTCTTTGACCTCATTCCCTTAACTTCCTTTTTTGTCAACCTCTCAATTCATTCTCCCTTTTCCATCCAGCCTGGACATCATATCCTCAGTTCCCCTTGTTCCTCTGTTGTATCACCTGGCCAACCCTGAACCTGGAGTCTCTTATCTTTCATTTCTTCATGGTTCTCCTTTTTCTCAACTTTACTTTAGTAACAGAACAGGTAGAGGAGATCAATCAGTTCTCCAAGTGATTTTCACTACAAATATATGACTTCTAATTTCATCTGGTTCTGTTTGCCTCGTCTGCAATTCTTTTCTTTTACCTAGGTCATTGTTCTTTCCTGATTTTTATTACTCTGTTTAAGCTGAGGCCCCATCCCCTGTCCCTATCTTTCTCAGCAGAAGACCTCGCTTTCTAGTCAACAGGAAATTGTGGGCCATCAGGTATAGACAAACATCTTCAAGTACTTCTGTTTTCCTCTTTTCTTTCATGTAGGTCTTCCTCCTCTCCTGTGGCCCCAGAGAGAAAACCATGCCTCCATCCCCACACCACACTCACCCCATCCAAACCTAGTTCCTCTTTCTGTGGGCTTAGATCTGCTTCTCTCATTTTCTCCAAGATCTTCTTCCATTAATTACCCCCATCTCTCCCTTGCATCATCAACTCCTCTATCCACTTTTTTTTTCCTCCTCCTTCTCAGCTTCTAAACCTGCAAATATCTTTCCCCCTTCCCTTGGGGAAAAAAAAAATCCTTCCTCTCCTTCTCCCTTTAGCTTTCCATCTTTGCCATACTTCTCAAAATCTCATGTTCCCCACTTCCTAATTTCCCTTCACTCTTCAACCCATTTCCATCTGGATTCTGGCTCCACCACTCTGTTACATTTCCCATGACTAATGTCATTGTTTTCCTAATTCCTAGAGTTCAGTTTCTATCTGAATTTTCCCCTCTGTTGTTTAGCAATTAGCATGATACTGACTTGATTCTATATTGTACTAAAATGGTATCTACCCAGGGAACCACGACCCCAGGGCTTCTCAGGACTGATCACCTCTCCACATAAGATCTCTGAGGCAAGGTCCATGGGCTGAACCATACTGTGCATCCCTTTGGCCTGAGATGATTAGGTTTTGATAGCTTAGAGCAAAACAGAGTATGAGTCCTCTTGTGTATTTCTGCTTTCCTAGGCTAAGGAGAACTCTGCACACATGGGGTCACATTGGGTCATCATGAGTCAGAATCCACCTTGACGGCAAACAACAACTGTGCCAGGAGTGTGAGAAATGGGATGAAGAGAAAAGGCTGATGATGGAGATCAGTGAGGAGGATCGTGCAAATAATCCAGGGGGAAAAAGGATAAGGACCTGAACTAAGACTGCTGGCAATGGAAATAGCCTGCTTTGTGAGAATTACGAGGTAAAATCGTCAAAGTTGTTGAATGAGGCAGATGAGAAAGAGAAGATTTGAAGATGAGGCCTACGTTTCTGGCTTGGAAGACAAGGTATATGGTGTCTTCATATTAACTGAAATAGAATATAAGAAGAGAAATGGTTTGGGGAATATACTGGAAGTTTCTAAAGTTCTGTTTATGATTATCTCAGCTTGGGAAAAAAGGAAAAATATGTTATATTAAATTTGAGGTGTAGACATAGCGAGGAGCCCTGGTGGCACAGTGGTTAAGAGCTCAGCTGCTAACCAAAAGGTCAGCAGTTCAAATCCTTGGAAACCCTATGGGGCAATTCTACTCTGCCTATAAGGTTGCTATGAGGCGGAATCAACTTGACGGCAATGGGTTTATTTATTTTTGGTTTAGACATAGTGAGAATGTTAATTTAGAATACACAGGGAATTAGAGATAACTTTGTACCTATCATGAGGTCTACTCATAAAAAAGTTTTCTGAGAACTAGTAAAAATTTGTCATCTTAAGTAAGATGAAGTTGTTGAACGAATAACAATTATGTCTTTGCTTCTCCAGGAAAGTTTTGGAATTAAATGAGCCTAAGATAAAGAAATCTGACACTTCTGACAGCCCCCTCTGGTCCACAAAAACTCAGCAGTAGGGTTAGGACTTGGGGTTACCAACACAACAACCATCTGCAAGGGGAGAATTCCCAGATAATGAAAGTATCTCGCTCTAGAACCAAGAATGGGAACATGCTGGAAGGGGAGGGAGAGAATACTGCTATCATTTCTTTTTTTGTTCCCTATACTTAATCATTAGGTCTGTCTACTTGCATTTTTAGGTGCCTGGTGTTGGCAGATCAATTTTGTCAGACCATGTATGGGACTGGGGGTTAGTTAAGGAGAACTGACTTTAGGTCTTCTGAGGCATCTGGAACAGGGGGAAATGGGGAAGACAGTACAAGAAGTTCTAGACATGTTGAAAAGAACTTTCATATGTAGATTGTCCAGTGGGTAGTTGGAAATAAGAACCTGGAATTGTCTATTTTAACTATTGGCTTAGAAATAGTTGCTGAGTGCCTTGGGGGTGAACAGGATCTCCTAAAGGGAATACAAAGAATGAGAAATTTGAAAGTGGAACACAGATGGAATCACTGCTGATCTTGATAGTTTAAAGATACACTAAACAACCTCGTTGCCATTGAGTCGATTCCGACTCATAGAGACCTTACAGGACAGGGTAGAACTGTTCCATGGGGTTTCCAAGGTTGTAAATCTTTGTAAAGCAGACTGCCGCATCTTTTCCCACAGAGCCACTGGTAGCTTCAAACCGCTGACCTTTCGGTTAGCAGCCGAGTGCTTAACCACTGTGCCACCAGGACTCCTTCACCAAACAAGAGGAATCTGAAAAGGGGGCTGAAATCAAACATTCAGAGACATAGGAATGATTATATTTATTTTTTTAAAAAATGCACACAAAATCTCTTAAAAGATGCCTCTTTTTATTTATGATAGCGGGACAATTTCTTTCTGGTCATACCATATGCCTGACATAATAAAGCCCAATGTAGAGAGATATTTTTTGCAACAAGGATCAACTACAACACTTTTATTTAAAAGATAAAACAACTTTATTACAACATCACCATTATATATAGCTGTACTTTTCACATCAATTTGGCTTAGTTCTTTGAGTAAAGTCTTACCTACTACATTGTACCAATCTACAGGAAGAAAATTCATTAGACAAGTTTGATAAAAAATATTTCAGGACAACTGCAGACTATATTAAAACCGTCTTATAAAATTATTTACAACTTTATCATAGTATAAACACTCTCCACTTTACAATATGCATGGATTTTATATAAACACATACCCTACAGTACAAATATGAGTTAAACACTGAGGAAAACATTTACCATGTCCAATGGAAGCTATTATTAAGAATATATTCTAGCTGGTATACATTTTAAAGTGATACCCACAAAACTGTTTCCTTAATCATTCATAATTTTAAACACTTTAGTAGTAATCACAAGGTTTAGAATTTCATTGTAAAGTATTCGTTTTTACAAATAGAAGATATACAAATGATTTCCCCTTCCCTGACCCTTTCTATTTTTAGCTCATGTAAAAAAGCAACAAAGTAATAAAAAGTTCTCAGTCAAATCTGACATGCAATATTAAGTATGTAATTTGTCAACTTTTCAAAAACTGTTATCCCTAGTTGATTCCCTTTAAAAAGGAAATTGTTGAATTTAGTATATAAGAAAAGACAAAAAAACATTCAGGAAGGGTACATAATCAATCTAAAAATAATGTTCCCACACTTTAGGAAACATTAAGTACTACATTTTCTTTAAATGACTGTCGTTTTAGAAATAATTCTGAAAAGACAAAGACATTTGCATTTAAATAATTTTGGTATGAAATATCTTTGGAATAGCCTAAGAAGCATCTTGCCAAGAGGCATCGTTTGGCTGTATAAAAAATAAGCATGTTTCTTGTTATGGATTGAACTGTGCCCTCCAAAATGTGTGTCAACTTGGCTAGGCCACAATTCCCAGTATTGTGTGGTTGTCCTCCATTTTGTGATCTGATGTATTTATCCTATGTGTTGTAAATCTTAACCCTTATGATGTTAAATAGGCAGGATTAGAGGCAGTTATGTTAATGAGGCAGGACACAATCTACAGGACTAGGTTGTATCTTGAGTCAATCTCTTTTGAGATATAAAAGAGACAAGCAAGCAGAGAGGAGAAGGACCTCATTGCCACCATGGAAAAAGAGCCAGGAGCAGAGCATGTCCTTTGGACCCAGGGTCCCTGCGCTGAGAAGCTCCTAGGCCAGGGGAAGACTGATGACAGGGACCTTACCCCAGAGCTGACAGAGAGAAAATGTCTTCCGCTGAAGCCGGTACCCTGAATTGGTACTTCTAGCCTACTAGACTGTGACAGAATAAATTTCTGTTTGTTAAAGCTATCCACTTGTGGTATTTCTGTTATAGATAACTAAGATACTCATTGTTTAAAAAAATTTTCCCCAAATAAGACAAATGACTGTTTTCAAACAATGTCGATATTATTTACAGTTGGGTTCGTACCTTGAGGTACTATTTTTGAATTTGACAAGATGTTCTTAAAAATTAAAGGTTAATGTGTGACCTAGCATAGTAATATGCTGATTTTAATTTTCTAAAAAGCTGTGCTAAGATGCAATTAAAATACACATATCCTAGTTACCAACCACCTTCTTATAGAGAAATTGCACATTAAGTTTATTACCCTCTGAACAATTTCAACTTCAGTTCCAGCTTCTCCATTCTATTAAGCAGAGTTACAAACATGGCATTTAGCAGGCAATTAATTGTGGATACCAGGATTACAACTAAACAACTGGAAAAGTACTTACAACTTCTACTTTGGTACAGCGTAAATACTGACACGGGAAAATTTTTAAATGGCTCAGTTTTCTTAACACATTAGTGCAAATTAGCAAACTTCTAGAAGAATTCAGTCATGGAAAGAAGGAAGCATAATTTCATCGTCATTAGCTCCTTGTCGATACCGAACTGAAGAGAAGCCCGCCCAAAGCAATCGTTTCCTTTGTAAGAGGCACCAAATCAGTGCGCTGAAGAGAGCTAAGACACTTAGCACTGCAAGTGTGATAGCTATTGCTTTGTGATCAGGTCCTGGTATAGGGAAAGATTTGACATTGGAGGAGGCAATACAAAAGTGATAATTATTAATGATTTTGTACATTGAACTGAGTATATCACCCTCCTTTGATAGCAAAGTGCCAACAGTTGTAATTTTCATGTTTGATTCATCTAGGCACAAATAAAATATTATTTGCTTTAAAATGATTTGAGCCTCTCGGGATGACCTCATTTAGTTCCTAGCTAGTCAACTTGAAATGCTGTCCCAGGCCCCTTCTCCATCTCTGTATACTCCTCAGATGGAGTCATTCTGTCCTACAGCTTTAAATACCATTTCTATGCTAAGGACCCTCAGCCCTGTCCTCTCTCTCCTATGCCCAACTGCATACTAGATTATCGCCATATGAATATCTCGTTTCCATAAGGACAGCTCAAAATGGCCAAAAGAGAACTCGATTTACACCATCCTAACCCTGCTCCCACCTACGCTAAAAATCTTCCAGTTGCTTTCTATTCCACCTAGAACAGAACCAGAACTCTTGACCCTTGCTTCCAAAGCCCTACATGTCTGGTACCTGCCTACGTTTCCACTCTTCCTTGAGCTTTCAGCAAGCTCATCCTGCCTTTGGGTCTTTGCTCCAGTTGGTACTGCTGCCTGATATGCCTTTTCCCCTGATTTTTGCTTGGCTGTCCTTTCAGATCTCAGCTTCAATGTCTCCTGTCCTATGACATCTTCCCTGATAAGCCAATCTAGAGTAGCTACCCACCTAGTCTCGATCATATCACCCTTCAATTTGCTGCACAGAGTTTATAACTATTTGAAATTTTTCTCTCTTTAAAAAATTTACCAGCTTAGTTATTTATTATCTGTCTTCCTCCATGAGATTGTAAGCTGTGTCAGAACAGGAACCTTATCTATCTGATTCATTGGTACATCCACACACATAGAACAGGGCATGACATATAGTAGATACTCTAAATATTTGTTGAAGCAATGCATAAATATATAGATACCAATCATCTAGAAATGGGGTTTTATCTTTAATATTTGTGCACCAAAATGGACATTTTTATCCCAGACCTTAGAAAATGTTGCTATGAAAATTCAGAGTTTTTCCTCCAGAAATGAAGTTGTTAGGGTAATAGTTTTATGGTTTTTATGTATCAGTTCATGATGAAACATAATTTCAATTTATGATTGCCTACAGATACTTGGAAAGTTTTAAGTAATTAAATCTGGTTTCGCATTGTTTTTAAGTTAATCATGAGTTTTACGGAAATGCAGAAAAAGGAAAACAACCAACTGCAGAATAGACCTTTACGTTTTTACATATTTAAACTATAGAGTAAAATACATCTTAAAGATATTTCCAAAGTAATTACTTCCCTAAAAATCTGCCAGCTCCCATACTTCTTAGGAAAGAATTATACAAAGTTTAGACTGTTTAATAGTTCCATCTAGGAGCCCTAGACATTTTGTACATTTACTTTCTCTTGTAATCAAATGACTATATTTCAGGAGAAAGGATCACTATGCCTTAGTCAAGATTTCTGTATATACTTCAAGGACTAAATGCTTCAGGACCAAGCACAACACTATGGACATAATTGAACTGTACATCTATCTACTGACCTGTTTTGCAAAAAATTTCCTTAATGATAGGTTACACACTTACCTAGGGGAACTTTGCAGACAACTCTTCCGTAGCCATGAGAGCACTCAACTTTTTTCCAAGTTTCATTTGAAGCTAACAAAACGCTACATTTTCCACCACCACTCTTATTTTTATTTTCCCATTTGACAAATGTCACTAGCGATCCATCTAACCAACTCCAAAACTGATCTGAAGAAAGAAATTAAATACAACTATGTTAGACTGACACTAAATTATTAAGTTAAAAAGGCATAAGGCTCATACATCTCATTTATGCAAATTGCACTGTCCAATATGATAGCCACTAGCCACACGTGGCTATTTAAAATTAAATTTCTTAAAATTGACGAAAAAAAAATCCTTCTGTTGCACTAGTCACATGTCAAGTCACAGTACAAACCACATGTGGCTACTAACTACTATATCGGACCGTATAAATACCGTCACTGCAGTAAGTTCTACTGGCGAGCACTGATACAGCACATGGCATTCCAATGAAAGTACAAAACGCTTGCGTATTTATTGTGTAAGGGATAGACTTCTAAAGACCTGCTCCAATTAAAAAACTCATATCATTAAAGATGGGCTGGTGAGGAGGGAGGGTCTGGAATGGTGGTCTTGGAAAGGTCCCCCCATGACTCCATTTTTGTTTTCCAGCTGACATGGCACCACCTTGTGGTGACAGTGTAGACACAATTTATAACTCATTGAGAGAGCCAACTTGAATCCATTCACTTTTTGACAAGTATTTAATATTTTCGAATTCATTTTTATTTCAATTATTTAAAATTCAACTGTAAAACAGACTTCCTATTCTTCTATCAAATTTTTGCTCTTAATTCATTCTTTATCAATTCCAAGTGCACTAAAACCCTAGGTCCATTATTTCTTATTGAAAAATTCATCTACAGAGATTTTTTTTTTTTAAATCAATTCTATAGGATTTTACTAAGCTAGTTTGGAAAAACAATCACTATTAGGATTTAGTTTTGATTTATGGTAAAAATGTTCAAAGAGAGAAGGGAACAACAAGCTAACTTTCTGAATACAGAGTTATAAACTGCAAAAAACAATGGGTAACAGATAGTAGAACTCTAGGAAAGTAAGTCATGGGTTCTTTGTGGGGACCCACTGACCACAGACATTGCTGTAGGAGAAAAAGATACTTTGAATGCTAATCCAAGTGTTTTAGGAACAAACCTCCAGTACAATTCCAGTTGATTTAATCTGATTTTCTATTTCATTAGTGGTTTCCATTATTACTAATAAGTTACTGACTTATTCAATCAGAATTTACAAGCCTCCAGAAGAGTCAGCAGACTTAGCTTATTCATCAATGAGAAGCATTTGAATTAGCTACCACTTGAGATTCTTTAGTGAGGTTGACTTGGTATTTAGGACATGTTAGACCTCTTTGCACACTGTGCACACAAATATGTCACTTACCGGCTGAATGTTGAGATAATCCAAGCCACACCCTCATAGTAATGTTATTATTTTCCCTCATCAGTCTGCTCACGAATTTGTTCTCATCTTCATTCTTTATAGTAACAATAGTGGCAGAACGATCTGTTAAAGGAAAATAAACTCCAAATGAATTAGCTTTATGCAAAGTAGTGCCCATTTGTTATTATGAAGCATTGTATATACCTTGCATTTTTAATGTAATAGGCTTTGGCGGGGGGGTTGGTTCGTAATTACAGGTTGTATGTAAGTCAGACGTTCACAATTCAGGGACTGCCTGTACAGCATCAACAGCTTCCAAAAAAATGTTAGAAATATTTCAAGTTTGATACTTTGTATAAAAATTTTTGTTTCTTCAAAATATTTATTTGGCAATATGTTTTTATCTTGGAACTTCACAACTAGTAGAACCTTTGTATATGAATAGCTAGTCATAACAAGTGAGATATTTGATGGTAGAAATACCTGTTTTCCCTATATATTTTCAGCACTCTCTCCTCAACAAACATTTTTGTATAATGACTCAGCTTTAAGTTTGCTCCTGTTAAAATGAAAATAAAAGCAAATAGGTTTGGGATATTGGGGGAGTATTAATCCTCCTACTAACATTATCTTAAGTGTACTTAGTCACGTCCATAGTAAGTTCTTAAATATAGTATGGAATTGAATGTGTGAGAATTTCTGGAGTTTGATAGGTAGCCCTAAACTCACGGAGAAAATAGTATTATCACCAGCATCAGGTAAGGGACTAGGAAGAAAATAATAATTAGGCTTGGGAATTAATCCTAAATGGAATCAAAGGGACTTCAACAGCAACAATCTTAAGCACACTTGAACAAAAGCATTTCTTTTGGGGGTGAGGGAGATATTTTAAGAGGGATAAAGAAAGCCTTTACCCCTTGATAGAGCACTTCCTGTGTGCAGGTGCTTTACATGTTACCTTGTTTAATATTACACAACCCTGTAGAGGAAATGGAACCCTGGTGGCACAGTGGTTCAGAGCTCAGTGGCTAACCAAAAGGCTGGCAGTTCAAATCCACCAGCTGCTCCTTGGAAACCCTGGGGGGCAGTTCTACTCTGTCCTACAGGGTCGCCGTGAGTTGGAATCAACTCAACAGTAACAGGTTTGGTTTTGGTTTGGTAGAGGAAGTATTACCACTATCTTACAGATGTGGAAACTGAGGCTTAAGGAGGTTAAATAAATTGGTCATGTTTACACAGCTAGCCAGCAACAAATTAGAAAGTCAATCTCAGTCTTTGTAATAATAAGAATAGGTTTGAATGCTCACTAAGCTAAGGGCACTCTGCTGCATTTGCATATATTATCTCATTTCATTCATTTTTACAACAACCCAAACTTAACCCAACCTTTGAAGTATTATTTCATTCTCATAGTTCAAATAAGAAAACAGATACAATTATGTAACTTCCATAATGTCACTCAGCTAGTAAGTGTGGGCATCAAGATTTGAACACAGGCTTAGGTACGTAACCTTCACCCTTCATTGAAGTAAGCCTTTCTACTTCCTCTTTTAGAAGGAAGAGGCTTCTGTTTTTCAGAACATATATATAGCACACAATATCTTAGTTTCAATTCTTTTTTTTCAAGTTCCCATCATGTAGTTAAGCAATAGCTAGGACATTTTAAAATCAGTCAAGTGTCTCCATAACAGTTAGCAAAATAAATTAGATAAGTGCCATCTGCCTGGCTAAACTGCTACCCTAAGATGCAGGTGAACAGTTTTGGTGCTTGGAATACTCTAGGTGGTCTCCCTAGAAGTCATTTCACAGTTAGACTATAGGCTAAATTTATCATGAGAGAGAGCTGATCATTGTGCTCTTTCTCAAGTAGCTAGATCTGTAGACAAAAGTCCTGTTCCTTACAGTCTTCAGAGGATGTGGGCCACTGCTACTACAGAATGGATGGACAACCCATGTTTCTTTGATTTTGTTACCCTGGTCAGGCTAAGCTTACTTATTAGCAATTAAGTGATAGGAAGTCTAGAATTTTTTAGTTACTTCTTAACAAACTTTACAAAAATTTTATCTCTTAACCCTTTCATCTGAGCACATCTAGCTATATTTGAAACTATTTCAATTCATTTGTTAGTATTTTTACAAAACGTTCATTTAGCAATTTTATACTCTACTTCTTCCCATTTAATTTTATTGCCCATTACTTATTCTTAAATTGAGAATTTTTTATGGCTATTCCATTACTCCACTGAATGCATATACTTAACTATCTCCCCACCACTGAGTAATTAGGTTATAATGCTATTATAATGAGGACTTTAAAAATATAATTATTATTTCATATTATTTCCTTAAGAAAGTTTTACAAGAAAAAGATTATTGGATCAAGAAAATCAGAGAATTTTAACTCACCAAGTCCTGGACACAACTCTCTGGCCTCTGAGAAACTGTGCAATGCCTGGTCAAATGTGTAACAGTGATCGCTATACCGGATCCATTGTGGTCCATATCCTTTTGCTGCTGGACACCTGGTTGAGTATGTATGAGGGGATTGCTCTTTAGCTATAAAAATTTGAGACACAGTTGTAAAAATGCAGAGAAAAAGTGATTGCCTTTTCCTAATCTCATTAAATGTTTCTATTTTGAATTATTTTTCCTGTGGGTAAGAAGCATTTAATTCAGTATACACGCTGGAGAAAGTCACAGCCCGTACACTAAGAGTGTATATTCTAATCAACTTTTGGAATATCATTTTTTAAACTTAGAGGCTAGAGGAAAGTACTCAGCCCTCTGAGTTGGATTTAGACAAAAGTTAAAATAACTGGAAAGACAGAAAAGAGAAAGAAGCAAAGACAGGATGGACCTGTAATTAATCTGAAATTATACTTAAAATTCTTTCTTTCCTTGGGTTCTTTTTTATTATGATAATTTAATCCTAATTTTACCTATATAAAAATGCTTTTAAAAATCACACCCACAAATAAAAACTTGGTAATTTGTTTACAAAGCACACTATATCAGTACAGCAAAATCCATCTCAGAGAATCAAAGTAGGTGTGGCTTCTCAGCTCTTAAAAATCCCCATGGTTTCCATTTCAATAGTTTGTTTAGCTGTGCTTGCATAACACAAGAAGCCTGTATATGAAGCTTGTGCTTCTTACTTAACCTGTTATTAATTCCAGTAGAAGAAAGTTATAAGACCTAGAAAGTAAATTGTTAATGTCCAATACCATGTCAGTATCCAACCTGATACCAGACAAGTAATCCCAACATAAACTGTTGCTTTGTAATGAATTCTGTATAATCTGCAAGCCCTTCAATAACTGAAAGCTTTTCCTGTGTTTTTCTCCAGATCTCAGTTTGGTAGAGTCCTTATCTGTGGTCTTTGGGATTCTAAAAGATTGGCTGCTGCCATTTTTCTTCTTCATCAAAAAACTTTTTGGTGGCTCTTAATTCCTTCTGCTTCTCTTTATCCTGTTTCTCCAGCTAGGTTTGATATTTTTGAACTTTAGTTATTTGATTGGCTTTTGCCTCCATTCTTCCCAGTAAGGCTACCAGTTTGAGGTCTAAGTCTTCCTTCATTCAACTGTTGGTGACTCTTGGATACATTTTGCTAGCTGCTGCTGATCAAAACTAATCTGCCCAAATTCATCTGTGAAATCTCTAAGATTTTGACAACTCTATTAATGCTACTGATGGAGACAGGTGGTACTAGCAACTTCTTGCTTTTACCACTTTGGGAAGATAGTTCCTTTTCCAAAGGAATACTGTTGACTATTCCTCATTGCCCAAGGTTTATATTGCTTCATTAGATGCAAAACATGTTTAACATTAGCTACCACAGCATGGCTAGGACTAGTGGACTTTTCTGGTGATTTTTACTTCTTTTTTTGAATTACTTTTGCACTGGGAACATATGGAGATGCCTTATCTTCAGAGATGACAGTCTGCAAATGACTAGCATGCTTTAGCTTGCATACATTTCCTTTCTTCCTATTCTTCATGGGGGATTTTGCTTCCAACTCATTTTTTTTTTTCCTGTAAGGGTCTGCATTGTAAGTTTGTTATATTCTTATCCTCTTAAAGAAGACTTAATTATTCAAATTGGCCCTGAACTTGTAGTTGATCATGTTGTCATTCTCTTTCATCCTATAATGTCTGTTTCTCTTAGGTAGACATCCTCTCCATTTCTGCATGCTTTATCATATTTCTCATGTATCCCAATTGTTTTTAGAAGATTACATTTATTTTTGAACTTAACAAAAATATCATTTCTTGGTATCTTTATGCTTTATTTATATATTCTCCCTTTCTTATATCTGTTCATCCAGTACTTTCTGGTATTTACTTGTTTTTCTAGACTTTTTTTCACTTGCTTCTGCCTTACTCTGTTCAAGTTCCAAACATTGAATCTTTCCTTGAAAATTTTTCAGAGCAGGAAACATGACGAACACAGAGAACCAGAGGCTTCAGAGATCAATGACACCACTCAGCTTTCTGCCTGCCCAGCAGGCCTCCACAGCTCTGGGGAGGTCTGGGGTCTTGTGCTCATCCTCAGTGCTCTAGCTTCAACCACCAGGGGTGACCCCAAGCCTAGCCCCTGATAGAAGAATCTCTTTCTTTGGATTTCGAGAATCTTGTAAGTTTGGAAAACGCTTGGGTACCCACAATTAAACAGGCTTCTTTATTACAGAACCTCTCAGAGACTTGAATATGGTAAATCACATGAGGTATTTCCCAAACATATGCTATGGAACCCTTTATCAAAGGAACTTCTTAGCCTTTGAAAAACAGTGCTAAATGAAAAGAGAATTTACAAATTTTAGAGTAAAACATACCCAGTGATAGAACAATTGAAAGTCTTTGGGAACAAATTCCCTGAATGGACATATTATATTTCTTTCTATTAATAAAATATCAAAATTATTTTTATAGGACTTGTGGATAAACATATTTAAAATATATAAAAATTCATTTGAGTATTTTATCATGTACATAAAAAATGTCATATTTTAGTAAACATACATTTATTCAAAATCAAGTCTTACATTTTGTAGGTTTATAACAAATAGCACCATCCTTAACAGAGTTGCATTTTTCATGTTTCCAAATTGCTTTTGGATCCAAGACAACACAATTTCCAGGAGATTTTTGGCCTTTCCATGGGATATAGTCAAATGTGCTGCCATCAGACCATTCAAAACTTGATTCACTTCCCTGTTTTAAGAACAGCAGTAACCTAAATTCAGATGTATGACTTCACAAAGAACATAAAGAACAGCATACATACTTTAAGAAATATTGAAATATTGGAATCCTTTGCTTACAAGTGTAAAATCGGGTTACCTTTGGTATATATGAATTGGGACATCTGCTCTGGCACATTTTAAGTGGGATGTGAAGCTAAGAGACAGAGTTATTATGCTAAGTTTATTTTTTTAAGGATGAGTTTACGTAACACCTGAAATTAAATTATGTACAAATGGCTTTCATTTGTTACAATTACAGGTTTACAATTCCAACCTTCATATTATCCTGAATGTGTCTCCGGTTCCATTTTTCATATTGCAAAGGCCAACAAGCAGGAGGGGCTGGAGAAGGAAAGAAAACACCTCCCAAGAAGCTCACACAGAAAGACTATTTTGATTTTTCGTTGAAATGGTATAATCCTAAGTTGCTATCCTTTCTTTTATTATCCCCACTTTGTTCTATTAATGATTTAAGTTAAGCCTACAACTCTAATCTCAATAGATGATTATTTTTTGTATAACAGACATTATTATAGATATGCAACATACTAATTATAAGATTCAAATAGTGACATAGGAGAGGTGTTTACCAGCAAAGATGAATCTCAAATAGTGCTAATTTCTCAGGGAAAAGTAGGAAGAAAATACACACTTATTAGTCCTAACATGTACTAAGAATTTTACTTGGCACTTTATATAATTTTTTTGGTTAATCTTTACTATAATCCTATCTCAAGGTAAATTATCACCCCCCAGTTTTACAGATGAGGAAATAAGCTTGCAATGGTTAAATAACTTGCTCATGGTTACTCAATGCATAAATGGAAGGCCTGCCACTATTATTGAATTCAGGTTTTTCTGATTCTGTGCTATTCTCATTTTACCAGCTTTCTAACTGCTCTACCCCAAATAGGTTACAGAGGTGTTGTTGAGATATTAATCCACTAGGCCCTTGGAATGGCCTGGCAGGGTCTAGGGGTAAGGAGCTGCAATTCCAGGCCACTTATCCCAGGACACTTTACAAACATATTTTTGTATTAGTTCTATGTTGTGAAAAGGTAAGACTACAATGCTATGCAAATTGAGTGCCGGACTTAATCTGATGCAGTACTTTGAATTAATATTTTATCCTAATATTTCCAACTCTCAGAGTAACAGGTTTGAAAATTTTCTGGAAAACAAAATAAGGCAAAAAACAACAACAAAATAAATCCATGATTTATAGCCCTTAGTTAATCTCTGCTCCTACTTTAAACAAGCATATATAAAAAAAAAAACACTGAGAATATATGGCCATATGGGTTATAAATTCACACACAAAATGATATAAGGTATACTTACATCATGACTCGAAAGCCCAACCCATAATGGAAATCCATCACGTTTTACAATATCTTCCAGAAAGAGCTGACCTTTTTGGCCATGAACACTTGCCAAATGACCTCCACTTTGAGAACACATGTTTAATGCTTCATACCATGTTACTTTTTTTTGAATAACATTATAAATACTGTCTTCATACGGAATAAACTGTGGCAGAGTAGCATTATATTCTTCCTTGTAGTCAACTATAATGTTTAAATAAAAGGTGTTAGTGACGAAATTTAAATGATTTAAAATATATATTTTGGGCAAGACTGGACATGCAATCATTTTAAAAGTTAAATAAAACTGGGTTTCTTATTAATCAGAGAAGTAAAAAACATACTTTATTTTTCTTATTTCCACAAGACATATAGTAGGCACTTAAATAATTACAGCTGGCTGGTTGATTAAGGAGCCCTGGTGGCACAGTGGTTAAGAGCTTGGCTACTAACCAAAAGGTTGGCAGTTCGAATCTACCAGCTGCTCCATGGAAACCCTATAGCAGTTCTACTCTGTCCTGTAGGGTCGCTATGAGTCGGAATGGACTCAACAAGTGGGTGTGTAGTGTGCGGTTGTTTAAAAAATATATATAAACATAGTCTTTCATTTAAGGGGCTCACACATTAGTTGGAAATACAAAACCACAACACCTGAAATAAGGGCAACACAATTAACCACTGGAATACGTTAAACTGATCAGAGAAAAAGTAACTCATCTAAATCAGAGAAGTTAGGAAGCCTGACTAGGCCTGGAGGGCTAGGTGAGATTAGGATTAAAAAAGAAATAATTTGGAAGGCTTCTTGGCAGGAAGAAAACATAAAAAAGGTGCAAATATGAGGATGGGTGTAGACTGTACATAGGATAATTATGAAAGCCTGACTAAGAAAAAGATGCTTACTGAGCAAGACCGGGGAGAAAATGCGGTCTTGGAGAAGGCCTTGAATTTTAGAATAGACACTGGTTTTTAAAAAGTCTCAAAAGCTTACATGGACTCAATTGATAACTGACAACTGATAATAGGGAGTCCATGGAGATTGTTGATAAAAATGGTGTTTCAGGAAGTTATTCTAGCAGTACCATGAAGGGAGAAGTCAGATGCAACTGAGACAGGCTCTGTGTTAGGAGAGGGCTTAGAGAAGAGTGGCAGTAATAAAAGTTCGAAGTCATCAAAAAATTTTAAATCAACATGCATTTTTAAATAGATTTATTTAAGGAATTAGGTGAGGTTGGGAGACATTCATTTTTTTCACCTGGAATTTCAGAACTCAACCCACACATACTTTCTTGTTTATAAAAATCCCATGCAGTCTTTAATGACCAACCAAATTTCACCTCCTCCTCAAGGCATTTTTCAGTTATTTCTGTTCTCATAGATCTCTTTTGGCTTTCCAAAAAATTTAAGTCTGTATCAAATAACCTAAAGATTAACCTATATAAAACAATGATAAAGAATCTAATGCTGTCTCTCTAACTATATTTTACTCCTTGAAGTCAGAGACCAGGACACCAAGCACCATGTCATATTCTTCCTCCATATCCTCCAAAGCACCCCATGTAGGACTGAATACAGAGGAGGCACAAAAAAACACAATTTCATGATTCCCACTAGCGAAGCTACTGAGAAAAAAGATGCTTACTGAGCAAGCATGGGGAAAAAATTATATTCTCTTTCCCTCGAGTGGAAATCCTATATTATCATACTTACCCATTTCAATTTTACAAGCAATAATGCTGTGCTGGTAAAAATAAACTCCTTCTTTAATAAAACTAAAAGTTTGAAAATCCCAGAGGCCATCAGTATGCAAACCAGCAAAAAACTTGTCATTTTTTATATTTGGTCTTCCTGTTCTCCAGTTTGTATACGACAGCATGGTGTTGTCAGACCACATGAGAGAATTACCTGGAGAAGAAACATTTATACCATGCTTAGAGATTAAATAATGACTCTAATTACAATTATGAGGTTAACAGTAAATCATGCTTATTTTTAATCTAGAAAATTATAAGCACAAAAATTAAAATTTACCTTTAATCCTATCACGCTGCAATAACTTAACAATTAGTTACTTTTTTAATCCAGTATTCATTTGTTTTACATATACTAACACGTTTAATTGCAATGGAAATGAACATAACTTTTTAATAAGAAATCATTGATATATTACAAAACTAGGAATAGAAATCTCTTCTCTGGACCTAAACTGTACAATTTCTTATGGTCAATTGATTTTTGACAAGGATGCCAAGGCCATTCACTGGGAAAAGACTAGTCTTTTCAACAAATGATGCCAGGACAACTGGATATCCACATGCAAAAGAATGAAGTTCAGCCCCTTCCTTATACTATATACAAAAATTAACTCAAAATACATCATAGACCTAAATGTAAGAGTTAAAACTACAAAACCCTTAGAAAAAAACATAGGAGTAAATCTTCATGACCTTGGATTAAGCAACAACTTCACAACCACTAAGATGGCTATAATAAAAAAGATAATAACAAGTGTTGGTGTGGATGTGGAGAAAATTGAACCCTCGTACACTGCTAGTGATATAAGAAATGGTACAGCCACTTTGGGAAACAGCCTGGCAGTCCTTTGAAAGGTTAAGCAGTGAGTTATCATATGATGCAGCAATTTCACTCCTAGATATACACCCAAAAGAAATGAAAACATATGTCCACACAAAAAACTTTTACATGAAGATTCATAGCAGCATTATTCATAATAGCCAAAAAGTGGAAAAACTCAAATGTCCATCAATAGATAGAAGGAGAAACAAACTATGGTTTATCTATATAATAAAATATTATTCTGCCATAAAAATAATGAAGTACTGATACATGCTATAACATGGATGATCCTTGAGAACATTATGCTAAGTGAAAGAAGTCGTTACAAACGACCACAGAGTGTATGATTCCACTTATATGAAATGTCCACAATAGTAAATCCACAGAGACAGATTGTAGATTAGTGATTTCCAGGGACTGGGGGAAGGGCATGAGAGGAATGGAAAACAAAAGAACAACAACAACAAAAATGGAGCCCTGGTGGCACAGTGGTTAAGAGCTTACTGGTATGATGTTTCTTTTTTGGTTGTTTCTGGAATCAGATAGTGGTGATGATTGTACAAGATTGTGAATATACTAAAAACAGTGAATTGTATACCTTAATATGGTTAAAATAGTATATTTTATGTTGTGTGAAGCTTCTCTCAATTTAAAAAAAGTGAATTGTGATTTTTTTTAAATTATAATATTTTTAGGAGGGATACCTAAAACATGTAGACACTGCTCTGGATAGTTCAAATCTTATCCTTGAATTAAAATTGCAAGTGACACCCCTGAACCATATTGTTTTAGCTGCTGAAATGCTCTTCAGCACTCTGGCTGCCACTAAGGCCCCTTATTAGGCCCTTTTGGGTAAATGTATGCTTTTTATTTTTTATGCCCACAGACTCGTTTTCCTTTTCCTAAGTCCAAAACTTCTATAATTTTTTCAGGACATCTCTAATTGAGTATCTTTCTAAATTGGTCACCCCACTTCCCATTAATGGAATCTGTATTTTTTAAAAATGTCATACAATCATATCTTGGATTCAGTTCAAATTTCAAATATTCCATCCCACTGTCAGACTATGTATCTCATGTTTCTAATAAATATATGCTTATCATGTGTATTCCCCAAGCCAATGTTATTAACCAAAGGTGCAACATATTAGAAGTGCGATTCTGTTCTTGCTCATAATACATACTTGGTAGAGATAGAAAGTAAATGTTGTGGATTTATATGGTAGTGTAATCATTTTTTGTTAGTGTTGAGTTGCTAGGAGGGAGAGCAGAAAAAGGAAATTATTTTCCATCACTGAAATCTAAGCGTGGTGGTAAAGGTATGTTAACAGCAGAGTGAAGACATAAAAACTGTCTTGATTTTATGTAAGTTGTGTTAAGTGCAGAATTACATTTTAGTATACTGATAAACACACCAAAAGTGTTTTTTTACACTAGAAGAACTATATTTTGTAACTTAATAAATAGGTTGTAATGAAGCATAAGTATAAACAGAGAAAATCAAAAGATGTATAACTTACTTTCATAGGTTATACCTAACAATACCCATGAAGCCATATAATTGAAGTGGAGAAGTTGCTCAAGAACAAAGTTATTCTCTCTTTCATCTCGAATACTCAGAATATGTGATTTTGGATCTGTTAAATAAAAAAAGTCATCAATTTTAATAATTATTTATCCAAACACTTTGTTTTGCTTGGTAGCATTAAAATATTTTATTCTCTCACTTTAATATATTATAAAACTTAAATGATAGTGGGAAATTAGAAAGACACGTAAATTAAAACTATCTCACTGCACTAAAATGAACAGGTTAAAAAGTCTTCAAACATTTTGATGATAAATTCGGTCTTACAATATAGTGGAAAACTAGTAGCTGAGTAGAGATGTTAAAACACTGAGTTATTTCACTTCCCCATTTAAAGTCCATTTCCAGTTGGTACAAACCCAATCCCACCACCGTGGAGTCGACCCTATCAGACAGAGTAGAACTACCCCATAGGGTTTCCAAGGCTGTAAATCTTTTTTTTTTTTTT
>NW_004443972.1:15402441-15406930 GCF_000243295.1 Trichechus manatus latirostris
ACTCTAGATGAAGGTTTACGGAACAAACTAGCCTCTCATTAAACAGTTAGTACACATATTGTTTTGTGACATTGGTTACCAACCCCATGACATGTCAACACTCTCCCTTCTCAACCTTGGGTTCCCTATTACCAGCCTTCCTGTCCCCTCCTGCCTTCTAGTGCTTGTCCTGGGCTGGTGTGCCCCTTTAGTCTTGCTTTGTTTTATGGGACTGTCTAATCTTTGGCTGAAGGAGTGACTTCATTACTGAGCTAAAAGGGTGTCTGTGGGCCATACTCTCGAGGTTTCTCCAGTCTCTGTCAGGCCAGTAAGTCTGGTCTTTTTTTGTGAGTTAGAATTTTGTTCTACATTTTTCCGGGACCCTCTGTTGTGATCCCTATCACAGCAGTCAGTGGTGGCAGCCAGGCACTGTCTAGTTGTACTGAAGTCAGTCTTGTGGAGGCTGTGGTAGTTATGGTCCATTAGTCCTTTGGACTAATCTTTCCCTTGTATCTTTAGATTTCTTCATTCTCCCTTGCTCCTGATGGGGTGAGACCAGTGGATTATGTTAGATGGTCACTCACAAGCTTTTAAGACCCCAGACACTACTCACCAAAATAGAATGTAGAAAATTTGCTTTATAAACTATGTTATGTCAATCGAGCTAGATGTTCCCCGAGACCATGGTCAAGGCTGTAAATCTTTACAGAAGCAGACTGCCACATCTTTCTCCCTCGGAGTGGCTGGTGGGTTCGAACCACCAACCTTCCAGTTGGTGGCTGAGTGCTTTAACCACTGCAGCACCAGAGCTCCTTAGTTGGTACAAATCCACCTATATTAATGATATAGTGTCAAAGGCTCGTCTATAATAAGAAAAGCCTCTTAGATGGGCTATAAGACAAATCTTCCTTTTCCTTAGAGATCACTCTTATATTAGGGTTAAAAAAAAAGTTTAATATTTCCCAAAGTATATTTGTCAGGAAATTAACAAGGGTTTCCTTAGAAAAGAGTTTCATAACATAGTTTTAAATAAAGTTAGACTAGTTCATTTATGCCAATCCTTCTTAAACTCTTTAATATGTGAAGGTACATTTGATAATGTCCAACAGTAGGCTCTGATGTGCAGCATTTCCCAACCTTATTCTTTTTCTAAGCATTTTTTTTTAAAGAACATCTCTCAAGACTAGCCATCTACAGAGCACACTTTGGGAATAATGGTTTGATATTTTCCACAGGAACTTTCCACAGATTTCATAATCCCATCATTCAGAAGTCACAAATCCTCAGTAGATCTCATAGGAAATATCTGAAGAGTCTTGGGAGCTGGAAATGTGAAATATGTATTTCTTTTCTTTTTTTTTATCACACCTAAAATTCTAATAGTAATTTTTAATATCAAATATCCAGTTGTATTTAAATTTCCCCAACTGTCTCATAAATGGACATTTAAACTTTGTTCAAAATCAGGATCCAAACAAAGTCCATGCATTGCTTTTGGCTGTTAGATCTCATAAGCTTCTTTAGGGCTATAGGTTTCTCTCCCTCTCTTACATTTTCTTGCACTTATTTGTTGAATAAACCAGACTTTTTGTCCTGTGTAGTTTTCCACATTCTGGATTTTGCTGACTGCACCATCATGATGTTATTTAACATATTCTTCAGTCCTCTGCCTTTCCTATAAATTGGTAGTAGGTCTAAAGACTTGATTACATTCAAATTCAAAGTTTCAGAAAGAATACTTCATAGAAGGTAGTGTGTGCTTTCCTCAGGAGACACATAATGTCTGGTTACTCTCCTTCTATGATGTTAGAAGCCTTTGATGATCATTGTCAAAGTCCATTATTTCATCAGGGATTTATAAAACAGTGACATTTTAATGCTATCATTCCTTTTTCATTTATTAGCTTGAATATTTCTATAGAGAGAAATTTCTCTCAACTATTTGGTTTCTCTGAGGTATAGTTTGTTTAGGAAGGCAGGATAAATGCTTAATGCTGTACCAATTTTCAGAATAATGAATTGCTTTCCTAACATTCTCCAAAGGTGATCAACACTGTGTGCTTTTGATTTTTTCGTATCGTTAACTCATATATTTTTTAAATATTTGATGTGTTTCAATCCATTGCAGTTATTATCCTTATTATCACTCTAATTGTGCCATCTCTGCCCAGTGGGAACTTCTTTAAGTGACTCCTGAGTCCTTTTGAGATAACCCTGTTGTTGTGTGCGTCAAGTTGTTTCTTACTCATAGCGACACTATGTAATAGAGCAGAGCTGCCCCATAAGGTTTCTTAGGCTGCAATCTTTATGGGAAATCACCAGCTATTTTCCCCTGCGGAGCCACTGGGTGGGTGTGAACCGCTAACCTTTTGGTTAGCAGCTGAGCACTTAACCATTGCACTACCAGGGCTCCTTTGAGATAACCCTAAAACCAACAACCGAATCCGTTGCTGTTGAGTTGATTCTGACTCATAGCGATTCTGTAAGACAGAGTAGAACTGCCCCATAGGGTTTCCAAGGAGCATTCCAAGGTGGATTCGAACTGCCGACCTTTTAGTTAGCAGCCGAGCTCTTAACCGCTGTGCCACCTGGACTCCATAGAGAGAGATAACCCTAGTAATCTTTAATAACCTCTTGACTTTCTGATATGAAAAGATGTCCAGGTTCATCTTGCAAAATATGTATTTCTTTTAAGCACAGTTGTTTCTTTGTGGCTTATCTCAGCTTTTGACCACTCAAAGTAACCTATTTTCACTGTAGCCATAGTCTTGTTTGATTTACTATCCAGTTCTCTGCTCTCTAGTGCTGTTTATTTTCCTTTTGAAGTATAACCCATTTTGTTTACACACACAAAGGCAAACCAGTACTCTAATGGATGAGGAAAGAGATTACTTCTATACTTTTCATTTTAACTAAACACAAATTTGAATACGTTGTGGTTGATAATGTAGAAATTATGAGATGAATATTTTTGAGATCATCGTGATATGCCAACTAGAAATATTTATAACACACTCAAGTGAGTTTTTTTTTGTTGTTGTTGTTTTAATGAACATAATATATCACATACCATGGCAGTATAATATACTTACTCAGTTTCTGGCATTGAGAATGAACTTCATCTTGTGTTTTTGGCATATGTCTATTATTTGCTATCATGAAATTGTAGCAACTGTTCTGAAAAGGTATCCATGGAGTATTTAGAACAGGAGACGGACATTTAACACTTTCAACTGGTTTGCTCTCTTTTTCAGTCTTATCTAAAAAAAGAGTTAATGGTAAGAATTTTAATTTCAGATATAAATGTTAAATCCTGTTCATAGTCATTAGAACTTGATTTGTAGGCAATATTCAGGAAGCCAAGAAATAATGGCTGCTGATGCTTGTTCTCTGTCTGTTTCTACTCAAATATAGTGTAACGTTTTAATGTTAAAACTGACTTTCTGTAGGAAGAAATTATTTGACACAATTTTCTTACCCCTGCTATGGAGTACAAGAATATAAAAAACGAGGTGCTATCAGGTTAAATGCAGTTTCTGTCTTCCTGCTCACCAAATGTCAAATACAAGTGGCCACCTCAGAGAAACTATTCGAACATGTTAATAATAGGCACTTAATTATAACTTTGAGAATCCATTTTCAGGTTCTGGTCACTGACATCTTCTCTAATTTTAAAGGAATATTTTAATAAAATACTTGATGTTTTGAATAAATTACTGCTTTAACCAAAACAAACAGAAATATTGTCTAAAATCTGGCATCTAGAAAATCTGATTATGTTTTTATTTTTATTTTATGAGAAGGCTACGCATTCAAGAAGATGTAAGTATACATATGCCCTAGTCAAAATAAATCAGACTGATTTAATATGTAGTAGAGATCAGGATCTCTCCCAGCTCACAACTCCCTTTCTCTGTGAAGTACTGTCCTTTTCTTCTAATACCCTGCCAACTGAGCTATTTTTGTCACCTTGTGAAATGGTGTCTTCTTTCTACCACAGACCCGCAAATGTGGGCCCCTAGCAGCCATAATACCACCTTCCTCTGACTGGACTAGAGATGGTATCTCTAACTCAAGCTGAGTCCATCAGATCCTAAGAATCTAAAAATTAGAACTCAGAGATAGTCAGTTCATGTCTAGTTGCGGCTATAACAAAGTTTCAGGGCTGCCATGTTCCACCATGTGCAGAGAAAAGCAGGAAGTATATAAACAGAAGAGTGTCAATCCACAGAGAGAAACAGAAATGATATGTGGAAGAGAGTATCACCAGGTTCTTGACTCCTATTCAGTTCTTGATTCTCACTCCCCATGAGGCTCAGCTTTATCCCTATTTTGGGGGTTCTAAATTTCACTTTTGGCTTAAGCTAGCTTGAATTGGTTGTTGTTACTTGCACTCAAATGAGTTTTAACAATGGCCCAAAAGAAATGTTAGCTGTCGATGATAAGAATGATAAAAGAATTCCCACAAATATAGGTTTTCTATAAGGATATAAATACAAAAAATATATAT
>NW_004443972.1:15407030-15508465 GCF_000243295.1 Trichechus manatus latirostris
CAGCTAACTTAAAAACAAAAGTAAAACATGTCTAAAGTAACAAATTAATGGCAAAAAATTTAATACATAATAATTCTACTTGAATAAAAATTTCCACAATAAATTGTTTTAAAAAGAATATGATTATAATTTCTTCATGATTCTAAAACCAGATTTTACGAAAATATTTCCTAAAAATTCTACTACTCATGAGATGATAGAAATTTAAGAATGAATATATTTAAAATTAGCATACTTCCTGGATAGTAGCAAATAGCACCTGGTTGATTATCATTGCAATCAGTTGTTTTCCAGAATCCATCCGTGTCTAATATTACACAGTCTTCAAGTTGATGGTTATTTTCAGCCCAGCGACTAAACTGAAGACGTTTTCCATCCAACCAACCAAAGTTGAGTTCATCCTGTAAGCAGCAAAAATACATTCCAAGTGGTAATACTTCCTGTTATTCCCCTGGTATTATTTTGACCCTCATGGTCAATCTAATAGGTCCCTGGTGGCACAAATGGTTTGCATTTGACTACTAACTTAAGTGGTGGTTTGAACCCACCCAGTGGCACCATGAAAGAAAGCCCTGGTGATCTGCTTCCATAAAGATTACAGCCAAGAAAACCCTGTAGAACACAGTTCTACTCTGTAACACAAGGGGTCGCCATGAGTCAGTATTGACATGATGGTAATGGGCAATCTAATGACTTTTAATTTAATTTAATATTTAACACACACTTATATAGCACATATTATGTGCCAGGCACTGTTCTAAGTGCTTTACACATATTAATTTCTTCATAACAACCACAGGAGAGAGGTACTATTATTATCTCCATTTCACAAATGCAGAAACTGAAGCTATTTTTAACATGCATGTCACACAGCAGTGCTGGGATTCTAATCCAGGCACTCAGGCCCTAGAACCCATGCTTATAACCATTAAGGCTATGATGTCTCACACATCATTGGAACCACTGGTTGTTGGAAACTAGAAAGCTAAAATGGAATGAGGACCACTATAATCACTGATGGGCTCTCGAGCAAAGCATCTGATTTTAAATCCTGGTTCAGCTACTTATTAGTTTCTGACTAGTAAGCTTACCTCTCCAACTTTCTGTCCCCTCATCTATTAAATGTGCATGACACTTAACCTCAAGGGGCTAGAATTAATGAGATAAGATGTAAATGTGTAACCCAGTGGCTGGCTAGCAAATAGGACAAAAACCAACAAACAAAAAACTCATTGCCATCAAGTCAATTCTGACTTTTAGTGACCCTATAGGACACAGTAGAACTGCCCCACAGGGTTTCCAAAGAGAGGCTGGTAGATTCAAACTGCTGACCTTTTGGTTAGCAGCTGAACTCTTAACCACTGCGCCACCAGGGCACATAGGAAGAGCTATATAAATGTTAGTTCCCTTCCTCTTAACCCCTCAGGCCTTATGAATCTCACACCACTGTGTTCAACTTGTCTTCGGGGAGAAGCTTCCTCAGTTACTATATTCTATTGTGTTATAGATGTGTGTGAATATCTGTCCTTACATCCTGACCGGGGCCTGACCCCCCATGCATCTTGAGACAGGCTTTACAGAGTAGGTTCAGAAGTACAGAGAATGGACTGCAACACACAGGCGTGTCTGAGCTCCCACATGGTGCTGCCAGAGCACCAGGCTTTACACACTGACTCTGGCCTGACCGACCATAGAGGTAAGCTTTCCTGAAGCCCAAGGCAATTCTGCATCTCTGGCTTACTTACAATATTGAGCAAAGGCCACATACAGTCTTCTTAATGGACCACAAACAGCAAACATGGTCAAGCCTCACCACCACCAGCTGCTTCATTCTGCACCATGCTCAATCAGAATTCCAGTTGTAACCTTATTATCAGTGAATCCCTAAGCCACCATGGCCCCAAATGCCAGGCCCTTTGGCCAGTGACTTTGCCTGTGCTCTCATTCAGTACTGCCCAAGCTTTGTTCCCCTTTGCTGTATTCCCACCAACCCCCGTCACTGGGCATTTTGAACTTCCATACCATTGCAGATAAACCACCCCACACCCTCTATCTCTTTACTAAATCTCTTTATTAATACTATAAATATCTCTTTACTAAATTCTCGATCTTAATTGATCTTAATTAAAATATGGCTTTTCCAAGAAATAATTTCCTTTCAGCACCCATAAGGGGATATATCTCCTCCAGCCATTTCCTTTGAGGTTTATACCCTTCTTGTCACTGCAAACTCCCAGATTCCTTGCCTCTCTCTGACATTCACTGAGGACTTGGCCCTTTGCTTCTCCCTGACATTCAGAGAGATGTCCAGTGTCTTGCTCTGTCTTCCTGGTCCTATCATCATTGACTTAGGGACATCTGTGTTCATGTGATGACTCACCCAGCCAGGACTTCTGAACTTTCTCAACTCCTCTGCACTTTCACTTCTAAGTACTCGAGTGAACCACTGCCAGAGCCATACTACAGACTTTATATAACCTAGAACCACTGCCCCTCAGGCACTGTAAACATGCTTTAGATTCAGGCCGACATCATTTCCTGCATGAATTTCTACAAGAAACTCTAACTGGTCTCCCTGTCTCCAGATTGCTCCCTCTCTCCTTCACTCTTCGTCCAGCATGATTTTTATTAAGCAAAAATCTGATATTGTTACTACCTTGTTAAAAAATTTTTAATACTTTTCATTGCTTTTACTGTAAAGTTTTATTTATTTATACTTTGTCTTATTCCAATGATTTAAGGCAGCTTACAACAATACATAATAAACAACTACAGAGAATATACTAAAATTAAGAATGAAAATCATTAAGTGGGCAAAAAAAGTTACAAAACAGTAGATTCCCAATTTTGTATTAAAACAGAAAAATAACTTAAAAGATATATACCAAAATATTATACCATACCTATCTCTAGGTATGGGGATTATAGGTGATTTTAATTTTCCTCTTTTAATTTACTGTGCTTTATGAATTTTGCACAATGACAATATTACTTTTGTTTCAAAAGGTCCCTGGTGAACTGTCTTGATCTGGGGGTAAGTCTTAGAATATTCAGAGGCTTGGAGAGACTATTTTTCAAGCAACTCCTAAATACTACTTCTTTTAACTGAGCTGGTAAATGCTAGTAGTAACCACCTCAAATTTTGTCAAAGATAATATTTACTTCTGAATCTATAGAAGTTTTTTCATTCATTATCCAGTTCAGTTTTGGGTTTGTGCTAGGACTAAACTGTCTTCGAGCACATTTTCTCCGTACATCTTGGTATAATGGGGGTTATCCCAAGTTATGCATGATATAGTTTGCTTCATAATAGAATGGATTCTTCTCTCCTACTCTGCCAATTACTCAGTCTTCGAGACTGGGTTAGGAATACTGGTCTAAGTGACATTTGCCTAACTAGGGCTGAACCATTTGTTACCGCTCAACTGCAGGGAACAATCTATGTAAATAGCACCCCCATTCAGTATATAATGTGTGCATTCTTATATGGCAGCCCTGTGTCTTGCCCTTCAATGCATCTCAACTAGGCAGAGTGTCAAATTATTACATAGAAGGCTGAGAAAAGTAGCAAAAACGATCTACAATACCAAGAGAAATGTTGCTGTTTTTGTTGTTAGCTGCTGTTGAGTCTGTTCTGACTCATGGCAACCCCATGGGTGCAGAGTAGAACTGCTTCATAGGGCTTTCAAGGCTGTGACCTTTCAGAAGCAGACCATCGCAGCTATCTTCTGAGGTGCCTCTGGGTAGGTCTGAACTGCCAACCTTTCGGTTAGTAGCTGAGTGCTTAACTCTTTGTGCCACCCAGGAACTCCACCAAGAGGAATACTAGACCTTTACGAAAAACATTATCTAGTTAATTATAGTCAAAGCTTCAGTAGCATAAATATTCCTGTTCATGTTACCTAATTAGTACTAAAGAATTAATAAGTGGATAGAGCATTATTTGCCAAGCTATGAGATGAGTAAGAAGTACCAGAGACATCTATCCAGGATCAGGGTTTGAGATGTGGTGAAACACTGTTCTAATCCCTTTTCAGAGGGGCTTAATTTCACTCTGCTGATTCTGAAAGGGATGAAGAGGCCTCTTCAACACCATCTACAGTGCTTCCTGTACTCCCAGCCCCATCTAATTTTTAATTCTTCCCTTCTTCTCATCTGTTCGTTGGCTGAAGAGATATGCCAGCTCAGCCTTTCATTAGAATAAACAAAAAGAATTGCTCAAATACATAAGTCCACCAAAGCTGTTTCTTCATCTAAAAAATAAAGCAATAGATCTTTTGATTGTGGAAAGATAATTGCTACTAAAACCCACATACCCCATGAAATGCACTTTCTGGAGTAAGATGTTAAGAAATCCGGTTTCTTATAGTCTGGTATGAGAGATTCTAAGCACAATGCAAAATGTCACATCTCATCACCCAATGCTGTCAGTTGGGACTGAAAACTTACGTCTTGACTGGAGAGTCCAATCCATAAAGAAGAGTTTCGAAGGAGAGCCTGCACGGTCAGGAACGCCTGCTGGTAGGGGTCTGTGATGCTCACCAGCTGCATATCATATTTTAGACACTCCTTTATTGCATCGTACCAAGTCAGAGTCTTTGGGATTATTTTATACAGATTGTTTAGATACTTTACAGTTTCTGAAGTATTCTGCAAGGTCTGTTTGCTTTCAATTTCTGTATGTTAAAGTAAAACAAACAACAGCAACAACAAAAAAATAAACCTCACTGTCATGGACTGAATTATGTCCCCCCAAAAATGTGTGTATCAATTTGGCTGGGCCATGATTCCCAGTATTGTGTGATTTTCCTATATGTTGTAAATCCTGCCTCTATGATGTTAGTGAGGGAGGGTGGGCGGCAGTTGTGTTAGTGAAGCAGGACTCAATCTATAAGATTGGATTGTGTTTTGAGGCACTCTCTAGAGAAATAAAAGAGAGAAGTGAGCAGAGAGACGGGGGACTTCATACCACCAAGAAAGCAGTGCTGGGAGCAGAGTGCGTCCTTTAGACCCGAGGTCCTTGCGCGGAGAAGCTCCTAGTCTGAGGGAAGATTGATGAGAAGGCCAACAGAGAAAGAAAGCCTTCCCCTGGAGCTAATGCCCTGAATTTGGACTTTTAGCCTACTTTACTGTGAGGAAATAAACTTCTCTTTGTTAAAGCCATCCACTTGTGGTATTTCTGTTACAGCAGCACTAGATAACTAAGACACTCACTCTGCAAGTTCTGGGAAATTTTTTTTCAAATTTCTCCCCATACTAATCTACTTTAGATATTTATCTACCTATGTGTTTATTTATTTTAGGTCTTGGGTAAGAGAACTAGGTGTATCTGTTATAAAATACTTGAGCCTCAATATTTGTCTTCTAAAATTAGAACAAAATTCTACTTAATTGGTCTGATTTGGGAAGGAGGAAAGCTGTAAATAAAAATAGATTGCCATTCCAAACCCACTGCCATCAAGTGGATTCCGACTCATAGTGACCCGTAGGGTTTCCAAGGCTGTAAATCTTTACGGAAGCAGACTGCCACATCTTTCTCCCTGGGAGAGGCTGGTGGGTTTGAACTGCCAACCTTTCGGTTAGCAGTCAAGCACTTTAAGCAGTGCATTACCAGGGCTCGCTTAGCCTGCCATAGATTACAATTTTAGGTTGGGGTCAAATGCATCCTTTGTTTCAACTGCTTCTACAAGGGAAGGTGTTAGGTGTCTCCTTACAAAGCTGACAACTTGTTGAATCCTGATTAACTATTACCACGTCTATGCAAGCCACAATTGTCCCCCTACTTAGAAGTGGTCTTCTGCTCTTTAAAACTTTCAAAGCATGTAGCTACTGTCACTGAGGGTTGCCCCATGTCTTGTAGTGATGTCTGTAGAGGTCTCATCTCATTTACGAAGCTCCTTAAGGACTATGTGCTGAACATCATTTTATTCCCCAAAGCATTTAGCATTGTTTATTGCCCATTGTGGGGGCTCAGTTAGACCTGCTTGAACAATTGTTGACTTGTTGGTACGGCTGGAGTAAGAGTTCAAGCCTTAATGAAAAGGTCATTCCTTCATAATCAAAAGTACTTTGTCCCCAGGTGTCATTGTAAGTCCTTGGTAAGCCAGTCAGTCAAGTCTCTTTCTAGTTACAGCCATTCTAAGGCTATTTGAAGCTTTTGTAACCCCTAGTTGTTTTTAGAATTCTACTTTTTAAAAATCTGGTGTGACACATTTTTAAAATTAAAGTCAACTAAAAAAGATTTTTTTAAAGTACTTGGAATATCTATTTAAGGTTCTTGGTACATGACCAAGTTTAAAAAAAATTTGTTAAAAACTCATTGTGATCTATGAGAAATACTTTAATGCTTTAAAAAATCTTTTGGAAGTATGAATGACTCCTATTTTAAAGTATGCATTTTACTTTTATTTGGATTATAGGAAGGCATAGTGATCTGTTTATAATGCTTCAAGTTCTTTTTTTTTTAAATCTTTCCCCATCTTTTTTTTTTTTTTTTTATGCTTTAGATGAAGGTTTACAGAACAAAGCAGTTGTTCCCTAAACAATTAATACACATATTGTTTTGTGACACTGGTTGCCAACCCCATGACATGTCAATACTCTCCCCTTCTTGACCTTGGGTTCCCCCTTATCAGCTTTCCTGTCCCCTCCTGCCTTCGCTTGCCTCCAGGCTGGTGTGCCCATTTAGTCTCGTTTTGTTTTATGAGCCTGTCTAATCTTTAGCTGAGAGGCAAACCTCAGGAGTGACTTCAGTACTGAGGTAAAAGAGTGTCCAGGGGCCAGGCTCTTGGGGTTTCTCCAGTCTCTGTCAGACTAGTAAGTCTGGTCTTTTTTTGTGAGTCAGAATTTCGTTCTACATTTTTCTCCAGCTCTGCCCAGGACCCTCTATTGTGATCACTGTCAGAGCAGTTGGTGGTGCTAGCAGGGCACCATCTAGTTGTGCTGGTCTCAGTCTGGGGGAGGCTGTGGTAGATGTAGTCCATTAGTCCCTTGGACTAATCTTTCCCTTCTGTCTTTAGTTTTCTTCATTCTCCCTTGCTCTAGATGGATACAGTGGAGTATCTTAGATGGCCGCTCACAAGCTTTTAAGACCCCAGACACTATTCACCAAAATAGAATGTAGAGCATTTTCTTTATAAACTATGTCAGGACAATTGAGCTAGATGTCCCCCATGACCATGATCCCCAGCCCTCAGCCCAGTAATTCAGTTCCTCAGGGAGTTTGGATGTGTCTATGAAGCTTCCATGACCTTGCCTTGGTCAAGTTGTGCTGACTTCCCCAGTATTGTTTATTGTCTTACCCTTCACCAAAGTTACCACTTATCTATTGTCTACTTAGTGTTTTTCCCTCCCCACTCCTCCTCACCCTTGTAATCATCACAATCTTTTTTTAAGTGCTAAATGTAACAATGAATCGTAACACTGGATTCAATTAAAAAAATAAGGTTTCTCACTCCCTTCCCCATGATACAAAGTACAATCTGAAAAATGCTAGAGTAGAAAAGAAAACAAAAATCAACCATAACTTACCATCAATAGACAACTACTATTAGCATATCCCATCAGACACTTGATTTTGATATTTAATTAACTACAGCAATGATACTTGAAAAAAAATCACATTCCATTTGGGATAATTTGACTCACTGAGCCAATTTGCATTTAACCAAGCTGAAATTTTATAAAAGGCTACATAATACAAATTAATATGGATTCATTTATAAGATTTTTCTGTACTATACATATGTAACAGCATAAAGTACCATAATTAACAAGACAATAATTTATACCTGAATACTTCTGACAAAGAGACACAGGGTGATGTTCATTGCAGGGAGTAAAATTCCACATCCCGGTAAAAGGTGACTTTTGGAGATTGAGTATTAGAGCACAGTTATAGTAGGACTCTTCTTCAAAAATCTAAACAAAAAGGCAAATATGTAAAAGGAATCATAAAACTAGCAGTCTGAAGATCCTATCATGAGAACTTTAACTCCAGATTGGATTTTTCTTCCTGTAAAAAAATTCCATGAAGGCTCTGACCTTGAAATTACTAAGAAAATCCTGATAAACTTTCCAAGATAGGGAAAGGGCAATAAACTTTAGAGATTACAAAACAAAAACTGGCAATATGAATAGATATATCTCAAAACAGACAAAGAAAAACTGTTAGAATAAAGAAAAATGTAAACTTTAACAATATTTAAGGAGCCCTGGTGGCACAATGGTTAAAGCGATTGACTGATAACCGTAAGTTCAGGGTTTGAAATCACCAGCCGCGCCACAGGAGAACGATGTGGCAGTCTGCTTCTGTAGAGATTTACAGCCTTGGAAACCCTATGGGGTCGCTATGAGTCAGAATCAACTTGATGGCAGTGGCTATGGTTTTTAGTAATATTTAGCACTCTGCTATCAGTCTTGACAGTTCAAGTAACCAAAAAAGCAATGATTGTTAAGTCTATTCTATTAGATGTATGTAAACTGTTTATAATGATAAACTGTGTACCACACAACAGACAATACACTTTAAAGCTCTGACCCTATCCTAGCCACTATGAAAACTTCTAAAAATTAAAAAAAAGTATCTAGATCTCATTCTCTGACCAAAAATCAGTAATACTAGAAATAAAAATTTAATTCAAAGTATATTGTTCCTAAACTTTTCTGTATGTCTGAAACATATCACACATGAAAAGAAAGTAAGAGGGGTAACTCAGAGAAATAAGGATCACTGTTATTTGCAGATTATGATGACCTAATTAGGAAACCCAATAAAATCTAGTGAAAAATTCTGAGAAGTAATAAGAGCTTTTAGAAAGATGGATGCCTATGAAATATAAATATAAAAAATCCATAAACAATAGTTTTGCTATACAGGTATACCTTGGAGATATTGTGGGTTCAGTTCCAGACCACCACAAGAAAGCGAATATCGCAATAAAGCAAGTCACATGATTTTTTTGGTTTACTAGTACATATAAAAGTTATGGTTACACTATACTGTAGTCTATTAAGTGTGCAATAGCATTTTATCTTAAAAGATGTACATACCATAATTTAAAAATACTTTATTGCTTAAAAATGCTAACCATCATCTGAGCCTTCAGCAAGTAATAATCTTTTTGCTGGTGGCGGGTCTTGCCTTGATGTTGATGGCTGCTGATGGAAAAGGGTGATGGTTGCTGAAGGTTGGGGTGGCTGTGGTAATTTCTTAAAATAAGACAATAATGAAGTTTGCTGCATCTACTGACTCTTCCTTTCACAAAAGATTTCTCTGTAGCATGCAATGCTGTTTGATAGAATTTTACCCACAGTAGAACTTCTTTCAAAATTGGAGTTAATCCTCTCAAACCCTGTTGCTGCTTTATCAACTAAGTTTATGTCATATTCTAAATCCTTTGTTGTCATTTCAACAATGTTCACAGCATCCTCAACAGGAGTAGATTCCATCTCAAGAAACCACTTTTTTTGCTCATCCATAAGAAGCAACTCTTCATCCTTTAAAGTTTTATCTTGAGATGTAGCAATTCAGTCACATTTTCAGGCTCCACTTCTAATTCTAGTTCTCTTGCTATTTCTACCACATCTGCAGTTACTTTCTCCACTGAAGTCTTGAACCCCTCAAAGTCATCTATGAGGGTTGGAATCAACTACTTCCAAACTCCTGTTAATGTTGATATTTTGATCTCCTCCCATGAATCAGGAATGTTTTTAATGGCATCATCTTAATGAATCCTTTCCAGAGGTTTTCAATTTACTTTGCCCAGATCCATCAGAGGAATCACTATCTATGGCAGCTATAGCCTTACAAAATGTATTTCTTAAATAATAAGACTTGAAAATCAGAATTACTCTTTGATCCATGGGCTACATACTGGATGTTGTGTTAGGAGGCATGAAAACAACATTAATCTCCTTGTACATCTCCATCAGAGATCTTGGGTGACCAGGTGCATTGTCAATGAGCAGTAATATCTTGAAAGGAATCTTTTTTTTTTCTGAGCAGTAGGTCTCAGAAGTGGGCTTAAAATATTCAGCAAACCATGATGTAAACAGATGCGCTGTCATCCAGGCTTTGTTGTTCCGTTCACAGAGCACAGGCAGAGTAGATTGAGCATAATTCTTAACGGCCCGAGGATTTTTGGAGTGGTAAATGAACATTGGCTTCACCTTAAAATCACCAGCTGCCTTAGCCCCTAACAAGAGAGTCAGCCATTCCTTTGAAGCTTTGAAGCCAGGTATTGACTTCTCCTTTAAATCTATGAAAGTCCTAGATGGCATTTTCTTCCAATATAGGGCTGTTTCATCTACACTGAAAATCTGTGTAGCCATCATCATCAATTATCTCAGCTAGAGCTTCTGGATAACTTGCTGCAGCTTCTACATCAGCACTTGCTCCTTCACCTTGCACTTTTATGTTATGGGGATGGCTTCTTTCCTTAAACCTCATTAACCAACCTCTGCTAGCTTCAAATTTTTCTTCTGCAGCTTCCTTACCTCTCTCAGCCTTCACAGAATTGAAGAGAGTTAGGGCTTTGCTCTGGATTAGGCTTTGGCTTCAGGGAATGTTGTAGCTGGTTTGATCTTCTATCCAGACCACTAAAACTTTCTCCATATCAGCAATAAGGCTGTTTTGCTTTCTTATCATTCGAATAGCACTTTTAATTCCTTTCAAGAACTTTTCCTTTGCATTCACAACTTGGCTAACTGTTTGGCACAAGAGGCCTAGCTTTCGGCCTATCTTGGCTTTTGACATGCCTCCTCACAAGCTTAATCATTTCTAGTTTTTGATTTAAAGTAAGAGATGTGCAACTCTTCCTTTCACTTGAACAGTTAGAGGCCAAGAGGCTATTGTAGGGTTATTAATTGGCCTAATTTCAATAGTGTTGAGGCCTGAGGAGAGGGAGAGATATGGGAGAACAGCCGGTAGGTGGAGCAGTCAGAACACACACATTTATCGATTAAGCTCACTGTTTTATCTGGGCACGGTTCGTGGCACCCCAAAACAATTACAGTAGCAACATCAAAGATCACTGATCACAGATCACCATAACAGCTATAATAATAAGGAAAAAGTTTGAAATATTGTGAGAATTACCAAAATGTGACACAGAGACATGAAGAGAGCACATGCTATTGAAAAAATGGCACTGATAGACTTGCTTGATGCAAGGTTGCCACAAATCTTCAATTTGTAAAAAATGCAGTATCTGTGAAGCGCAGTAAAGCTCAGTGCAATAAAATGAGTTATACCTGTATATTGTAAGAAAATGAAGGAAAAGTTCCCACTCAATATCAATAAGAAAGAAACAGAATGCCTATAGAACTTCACTGAGGGATCTAAATAAAGACTTGAATAAACAGAGATATATTACGCCATATTCCTGAATTGGAAGATTAATAAAAAGATGTCAATTTACCCTAAAATTTAGTCAAATTCTCCTCAGGATTTTAAAAGTTTAATTGTTCTGGTTGAAAAATTGGCTAAATAACCCTAAAGTTTGTTTGGAAGAATTGACAAGAATAGCTAAAAATATTTTTAAAGGTATATAATAAAACAGAACTAATCCTATTGTATTAGTGAAAATATGGCAAAATTATACTATTTAGATCAGTTTAGTAGCTATGTAAGAATATGTATTTAACATATATAATATATATAATTAATGTATGACAAAGGAAGCATTCTATATCAGTCAATAAATGATGCTAGGACAATTGATTAGGATTAGAGAAAAGATTGAAATATTTATTGATAACATATACCATGGGTGTATCATACTGTCAGAAAAGAAAAAAAAAGGCAACACATAAAACAGAACTAGAAGAAAATACAGGCATATATTTAACCAGCATTTACATGATGAAGGACTTTCTAAACCAAAAGCAATGGCAGGTAAAAAAAAGGAAATAAACATATTTGAAAATATACAAAACTTGTTTATGTAATATTTTTGGTATCCAGACTTTAAAAAAATAAACCTAAATAAACTTTTGCAATAAACACAAGAAACCAAGGGTCAGAGCATTTAATGTTTACAAAGTCATTAAATCTTTAGGCTGAGAACCCAAAGTCCCAAAATGTTAAGTAAAACATTCGTATTTGCTTCTATTTACAACTCACTACTTCATGCTTTTGCAGCCCTGGTGGCACAATGGTTAAGAGCTCTGGCTGCTAACCAAAAGGTCAGCAGTTCAAATCTACCAGCTGCTCCTTGGAAACCCTATGGGGCAGTTCTACTCTGTCCTATAAGGTCGCTATGAGTCAGAATCGACTGGATGGCAACAGGTTTTACTTCACGCTTTTACAGGTTGTGAAATAAGTGCTACGCAATCTGATGCTACCATGAAAAACTAGGGCATCAAACAAAGTCTGGGAAAGCCTTTGTTTTTTTTTTTTTGTAAAAGCTTTGAGATATAATTCATAGTCCATACAATTCACCTATTTAGTGTATAATTCAGTACTTTAGCAGGGCTTCAAACTGGTTCAAAACAGTTTCATAATTGCCATCATAAGCAAGGGCTGCATAAGTGTTACATAGCAACCAAATCTGTTATTGTGGGATTTTGACCAGAGCAGGAAACAAGCAGTTGTGCCCCGCAATCGAGCAGCTTTGAATGTATCTCACTCTCCACAGTCCTGCTAATAATGTCGCTCTCCAAAAGTCCTGCCACAGTCTTTTCGCCTGAAAGTTTCAGAAGCCTGATGTGGAAGACTGGATTATTGGCAGGAATGTGCAGAGGGACACATATTCAAAGTGGCGTAGTTAGCCACCATCTTTGAGCAGGGCACCGCTGTTTGTTTCTTACCCGTTTCCGACTCGATTCTGACTCATGGCAACCCCATAAGACAAAGCAGAACTGCCTCATAGAGTTTCCAAGGTGCAACTGGTGGATTCGAACTGCCAGTCTTCTGGTTAGCAGCCAAGGTCTTAACCACTGTGCCACCAGGGCTCAGGTCAAAATTGCACGGGCAACAGATCTGGTTGCTATGCAATGCATACGTGGTCCTTGTTTACAATGTGAGCTACTGAACCATTTTTAACCGTTTCAAAGCCCTGCTTTTTAGTATATTCGCAGAGTTCTACAACCATCATTCCAATCAATTCTAGAATATTTCATCATCCAAAAAAAAGAAACCCATACTCTTTAGCTATCACCCCCTAATCCTTCATCCTCCCCAGCCCCCGGAAACCACTAATCTACTTTCTACATCTATAGATTTTCCCACTCTGGACATTTCATATAAATGGAATCACACAATAAATCCCTGTTCTTAATCCAGTAATTTACAGAAGACTTGGGCATTTCACAGAGTTATACAGATTAAAAATTTAAAAAAAAAAACAACAACTTACGTTTCCTGGTATTCTCAGCTTCTGCCCAATCAATAATGGGTGGAAGTTACTGTATGTTAGCTCTTTGTTATCCGTCCATTTGTGTATCCTTTCATAGGCCTTCCAGCGCAATCCAATCCATAAAGTAGCTTCCATATCCGGAAGCAAGTATGTAATAAAGTCTGTTGGAAAGAGATTTTTTAAAAGTATTTGACTGATTCAAATTAAAGTTATACCAAAAAACGTCAGTGGTTACTTCTTGCTTATCTATCAGGATAGTCTTTGGATCTACATCTGCTCTGTAAAAAGTAGTTTAATGAAATTATTTTTACATGTTACTTTCCCATAGCTCCTCATAGAGAACTCGGCCCCAAGATTAGAATATGATGTTTCCAAAAAAAATCTGTTACCTTGTTCACTCTGGCTCAATACTGAAGGCAGCGTGCCACCATAGGCATGACAAGTGTCACTTGCTTCAGAAAATGTAAGAGACTTTGGTTTGATCATTAGAAAACACTGCAAACAAAAAACACATATGAAGCATACGATTCCAGACACGAGAAAGCTCACACAGGAAGTAAGTGCCTCATTTTTAAAGAGCTACTAATTTCCAGTCTGTGAGATGCAATAATTTACACAGAAGTACCATAAAAATGCAGGCTTACACTCTTCATTTAAATAACTGCAGAGTGGTGTTCAAACAAATATTATTATTTTCTAAATCTCCTATTTGTTGAGTACTTCCTATGTGCTAAGCAGTCTGCATAGTATTATCTCATTTAATTCTCCCAACAAATTTGACCCATAAGTGAAATAGTTACATAAGGTCAGCATCTGGACTCTGTTCCATCTGATTTCAACGTCTGTGTTCTTATTCATCACCTCGGTGCATCAAAAACCACTTTTTCAAATAAATTATGCACCCCCTCTCTTGGCAGGATATTTTAACTCTAATTTATGTCAATTATGTAAACTAATATAGTCCCAGTACCTTAGGAGGAGAAAGAATGTTCTAATTTTAAAAAGTCAAAGGACACCCCTAATATTTTAACTTTACTACAGATATTTTTAGTTGTCAGACATCTCTTTCTTTCTCTGCATGACATTATGATCACTTTAGTGTGGGGTAGTATGCTTCAAATTATGTTCTTTGAGATGTCCCACAAGATGCTTTTAGATATTCTACTTACTCAAGATATTCTATAGTCAAATACATTTGGGAAATGCTGGATTAAATAAAGTGAATTAGGCTTGTTTATTACATATCTCTCCTTAGCAAACTGTGGCAGAAATTGCCTACCTATCTCTACCTCTTCTTTCTTAATAGAATCTTTATATAATTATGGATGGAAATGTGCCCAGCTGAAAAATATTTCTCAGCCTCCTTACAGATATCAGTGGCCAATGAGATGTAAGCAATATCATTGGGTGGGGCTTCTAGAAAAGATCCTTAGAGAATGCACCTGAACTTGAGCATGGAAGCGCTATGATGTTAAGGATGGCAGAGCAGAAAGACAAAAGGAGCCTGGTTTTGGAGACTTCTTGCAGTTTCCATACTAGTCACACCCAGCTTACCTTCAGACTTCTTTATGTGAGAGAACAAGCATTTTAACATACTATAGCATCTTCTGTTTTCAGCAGCCAAATGCAATGCCTCACAGATACATATACCAATATAGATTATGCATCTCAAAGAGGCAGATATAGAATGCAGCATTTCCCAAACCTATTTAATCATAAAACCCTCCCTTCGGAGGCAAGATTAATGATTAACATTTTGTATCATATGTGTATTCCCTGAAAAGTAGTTTGGGAAATGCTGGTCTAATTCGATCGGCAGATGTTGCTTGGATGATTTCCTTGAGGGGGAAAAGAAAACTCAGATAAAAATTAAATCAATTTGCTACATGCCATGGAAATGTTGTTATTGTTAGTTCTCACTGAGTCAATTCCAACTCAAGGAGACCCCATGTATGCAGAGCAGAACTGCACCATCAGGTTTCAAGGCTGTAATCTTTTGGAAGCAGATCACCAGGCTATCTTTCAAGGTGTCTCTGCGTGAGTTCGAACAGCCAATTTTTTGGCTAGAAGTCAAGCCCTTAACAGTTTACACTACCTAGGGACTCCTGCCATAGAAATAGTCCTGATTATTCAACGTACTACTATCCATTGACAGATCATCTTCAAAAATTTAAGTGCTAGTAGCAAAAAATAAAAACAGTTTGTTGTTAAAAGCAACACAGTAGAAACATCTATAGGAATGACTAACTTGAGAGTTAACTTTTGATACCACCCATGGTTTCTGGCAATGCAGAGGACTAGGTGGGGTGTTTAAATATGCAGAGGCTATCTTAGTGAAGTTATCTGATGGGGTACCATTTTGTCATTGGTTTTACAACTTTCATAAAAATAATCATCATTTGCACAACGTAGCAATTTGCTTTTTACCTTATTCTGAAAAGGAATCCATTTCCCAGAACACTGTACTTTAGCTGCAGATTCTGGACTATATTTCTCTAATGAAGATACATTATATTTTTCACATATGAAGGGTAACTTGGTATTACAGTCAGCTGGCTTATTTAAGTCTGAGAAATAAAAAAGCAGGATTACTGTGGTGAGAATTTTTCGTTCTGCACATTTTAAAAACAGCCCAGGCTGTTTTTCTAGCCATTTTTGTGTTCCATTATCATTTATATCAGTAGGTTAAAGTATACCAGTATTGCCTATAAAAATGCACACATTCAGTACAACTATCACACCATCTAAAGAGTGATGGGAGGAAGTAGGAAGAAAGGTGAAGAAGAAGGTTAATGAGGGAGAAGGGGATTTAAACTATATTTTAGAGCTGCTGCTTGTTATCTTTGCGAATTTGTTTATATGCTTATTAATTATGAGAGTGGTAAGTTTTATTTCTAAGTAGCCACTTTAGGATAAAAGCAGTCAAAATATTCAGAGTGAAAAGCATCTTGGTTTGCATTTGGAATTTGAGATATTGTCATTAACAATAAATCAGAATAAGATGAAACTACCAAACATATAGTCAAAAGGGAAGCAAGATTAAGCTAGTAGTTGACCTTAAGTTTGCATACTACATAATCAACATTAAAGAATTTAGAATTAACTTTACCTCTAAGCCAAGTCTTGGCAGACATGTACAAGCACTCCTCTCCAAATGTCAGAGGAAAGTGATGCCATGGGTGTCGTGAGCTGAAACAAAATAAGAGGCTTGACAATTTGTAACGTATACAGATGGTTCATTCAACTTTTTAAGGTAAGTGATTTTAATTCTAAATTTAATGTTAATGCCATTATTTTATACTGCTTTTTTCTTGACACTAGCGTGCAAAATGACTTGGTTTCTTTTGTGTAAGCACTTTATGGATTAGCACTCAAAACTATTTAACCATTCAAAAATAGTAATCCATTTAGTAACAGGGAAACTGGGTCTGCTTTTTTTAAATGATAGCTTCACAAAGGCAGCATCAATAATGTCACATACTATATAAAATGATGATCTGGTAGCTGCTCAGTAATTCTCACCCACCACTTCTGCTCATCGTCAGAGATCTGAAAAACAAACCGAACTTCCTTAAATGTGTTGGGTTTTCCAGGAGAGTTTTGATTTAAATACCCTGACTCACTGTAACCATAAACCACTAAAATTTCTAGACATTTCATTACTTTGGCCTCCAAATTATAAGAAACCAGGACCTTTCACCAAAAAAGTAGTTTGAAAACTCTTTGTATATTCACAAATCCTATTTGGATACAGAAAATATGTTTTCTGCAACTATGGGCATACAGTAATTGGACTAATACATTAATTGGGCATATATCAATGTCCTATTGCAGCTAAGTAGAAATTAAAAAATACATCAAGTATTTTTCCTCAAAAGAAAAAAAAACTATTTTGCAAAGTTAGTGTTAATAGAAAGGCCACTGGTGGTTCAGTGGTAGAATTCTTGTCTTGCATGCAGGAGACCTGGGTTCGATTCCTGACCAATGCTCTTCTAGCACAGCCACTACTTGTTTGTCAGTGGAAGCTTGCATAGTGCTATGATGCTGAACAGGTTTCAGAAAAGCTTCCAGACTAAGACAGACTAGGAGGAAAGGCCTGGGAATCTACTTTCAAAAACCAGTTAATGAAAACCTTATGGATCACAACAATCTGATCCTGTTGTACATGGGTTCACCATAAGTCAGGTGGCTAATGCCCGACTCAACGGCAGCTAACAATATCAACAGTATTAATAGAAACAGAAACTCAAGTTAACTATAAAGTTAACATTTAGTAAAAAATGTGACAAGCAATTGGGATCATTTATCTTATCTCCTGGTTTTCAACACATAAATTGACATTTATTATTAATCTCAAATATTTTAAAACATTAAGCATTCTATATAATTTTTCTACCACGGAACAATGAAATCTTATTTTCAAGGAACATTTAAATTTGTAGATTTTGGCAAGGTTTTTGAAGTAGTTTTTAATGGAATAGATATAAAAATAAGAAAAATATTTTAAAACGCATTCTTTTAATTACATTTGCTATTTTGTTTCTGATGGCTTTTAGTCCTGCAAAAGATGTTAAAGTAGCAAGAAAACTGTGATTGCTAGCACAGTACAGGACGGCTTCTTCGTAGCTTAAGTGAGGATCAGCAACAAACCAATATTCACTCCCTTCAATTACAACTGGAGGTCCATGAATTCCAGCACGCTCTACAGAAGAAAAGGAAGAAGAATATCAGAGTTACGCAAACCAAAGCAAAGTGTACCCTCTAAGCAGCAAGAAAATTAGCTCTTCCTGGCCAGGGCAGTGCTGACTCATGGAACTAAGGATTACTGAGCCAGCTACCCTGCCATCCCCTGCACTCACCAAAAGTAGGAGAAAAGACAGCCTCATCTCCCACCAGCCACTCACCTCCCCTGCCTGCAGACAGTCTACCTTACTTGAAGATGTGACAGAGAAGAAGCTGGCACTTAGGCCCGGGCTTAAGTAATTAACCAAATCCTTTATCTAAAAGGTAAAAGCAGCCTTTAGCTAAATTTCAGTTTTCTTAACTCACCTGGATTGTACCAGTCTGGTGTTTTTGGAGTGCGTCCTGTACAAGAAAGAAAGCAAGTAGCTTGATTTTAGTATACAATTACAGACCACAGTATACTAAAAGTAGAGCCTTCAATGTAGCTCAAAAGGACTTGCCGTATTGCTGAGGTTTACCCATTTCTGGCCAAACCATTTCGTTTCATGTTATGATCACTTCAGTTTAAATTTTGTGAGGCCTTTGCTAGAGCTATTTTAGTGGCAATCAAAAAGGCAGATCTAATAAATATCAATAAAATATTATTAGCAGTTCTTTACCTTGTACCACGGGAGTCAGAAAGGAAGGGGAAGGTTTCTCTACCTTAAAGAATTTGTTATTTATTGGGCTGGACTAGATGAATAAAATATAACTAACAATTAGCAGATATAAGTAAGGAAATGATGATATTATATACATTATAGGAAGGCAGTACGGAATATGCACCAAGATAATCATTAGTGGGGGATGAGGTTGTTCAGGAGACACTTCTCCATCTAGTGGAATCTGGCTTGATAGAGTTTATTGTCTCCCAGGAAACAACGTACAATGATCCAGCACTGAACCTTCTGAGAAGGTGAGAGGAAAAACTGGAGGATGATAATAAGTTAATCCAGGCTTCCTCGACAAAAACAGAAGAAATGTGGTATATTACAAAGAATTATGTGCTTTGAAGTTGGTCGAGTCAGTGTCCAAATGACCTCAGACACTTTGGACTTTTAGGAAGACCCCATCAATACACACACACACAATCCTCCTTTTATTAGTGTCCAGCAAGTTTGCCTTTGTGAAAAAGATTTGCCAGTTATATACTTGATGTCATTTCTGAGGCTCTTTTAAAGGTAATACAGTGGCAATTTTTAGGGAAAACGACAATCTTCTAATAGACTGTTCTATGAAGTAACCTTTGGTTTCCTTGAGAACTTGTTGGAAAATACATCTTTAGTTTCAAACATATGCTTACATTTGGTTCAGAAATTCCTTTGAGAACTTTCTTTCATTTACTACTAATTGATTTAATATATCCAATATGTCTGCATGAAAAACAACTTTGGGAGTTGGAATCGCCTTAACATTTTCTTTACTAACAAGCTAGGTGATATTTATTTATTCTCCCTAATTTCCTTTTTGTCATCAAAAGGCTCTACTATCAATCTAACTTATTTTCTGAATTTGAATTACATAAACTATCAGCAGTTTTGGAGTTCCCTGAAAATTGCTTTTCCATTTTTCAGAGATCTGCCAAATTTGTATTTCTTGGCTCCTGCTTGATCTTCCCAAGCTTATCTAATACTGTCCTTCATTTCTCATAAAAATAAAAATGAAAAGATTCCCTCTGCTTTTACTTGAAATAGTGTTTCATCCCAAAATCTAATCTGCCTAAATTAGCCTTAAATTTTATCTCCTATACAAATTCTTCAAAGATCAAAGAGAAAGGTACCACCTAATTTCCATATACCAGCCTTCCACTAGGGCAAGGAGCTTAATATATTTATTGCATCTTCATAGACTTTAATTAAAACTATAGACTACAATGCTTTCTTAGGTACTTTTGGTTCAGCATTCACAAAGCTAACATGAGAAGGTTGTGAAAAGGAATACCCAGCACCTACCTTTTGGAATCTGGCACACCCATTCAAGTTGTGCATCGCAAGCAAAAGGACTTAAATAAGTAAATTCTCTGTCATCATAAAAATGCCACCCTCTTCGCCATGGCCTACGAACAACCTAGAAGAGGAAAAGGATTGTAGAATATTTTGAAGTTGATGCAGCCCTTATGATAAAACACTAGGCTGTAGTCCCTATGGTCTTTAGTCTTTATCTTCATTTTAGCTCTAGGTCCTAAGATATTTGTTTAATGAATGAACGTGTGAATGAATGGACTGTTGAAACAGTAACAGTCTGAGCAAGAGCCTTCAAAGGGGTTGATAAAGGGAATATATCTTAAGAAAGACCATGTGTATGTCCAAAATGTAAACATTGTCTTTTCTTTCTTTTTCTGCTGGTATGAAATTGTAGAATCTTACACCTTTAAATTTGAAAAAGACCAAGCTAGAAAAGAATTATTAGTTCAGTGTTTTCTAAACACCAGGCTGCGATCAAAGCAAATGCATAAGAAAGTGACATAAAAGTCCATCATCTAGGGCCCAGGCATTTTCTCTGGTGTGGCTCTGCCATTTCTAGCATGTCACCCTCCTCCACGTGGTTCAAGATGTCTCACTTCACAAATTCCAGCCAGCAGGCAGGGGTTGGGGGTATATCCTGGGATAAGCATACATCACTTTTTGGGATGTTTTCACTGTCAAGATTCTGGTAGGTAGAGTGGCAGGTAAGGTAAGATTCTCCTTATAGAACACTGCCCTAGCTAGGTTTATTCTTTATGCAGGCTGCATCAGTGTTTCTTTTACTGAGCTTTTTGGTAGGTTTTCAAATCTCTTCACATATTGTATACTCTACTTACATAGAACAGAGTTTATTTCTTCAGTGATCTGGACACTCCTGGGAAACTTCATAAGCTTCTCTGAAGTTTTGACTTTCTTATGGGTTAAAGTGGAAATTCTATAAAGAGGGTATGGTGCTTGTCTTAGTCATCCAGTGCTGCTGTAACAGAAATACTACAAGTGGATGGCTTTCACAAACAGAAGTTTATTGTCTCACAGTCTAGTAGGCTAGAAGTCCAGATTCAGGGTGTCAGCTCCAGGGGAAAGCTTTCTCTGTCGGCTCTGGAGGAAGGTCCTTATCATCAATGTTCCCCCGGAAGAGAACCTTCTCTGCAAAGGTACCCCAGGTCCAAAGGATGCGCTCTGCTCCCGGCACTGCTTTCTTGGTGAGTCTCCCACTCTCTGCTCGCTTCCCTTTACTTTTATCTCTTGTAAGATGAAAGGTGGTGCAGGCCACACCCCAGGGAAATTCCCTTTATATTGGATCAGGGATGTGACCTGAGAAAAGGTGTTACATCCCACCCTAATCCTCTTCAACATATTCCAAACTTGCCTCATTAACCACAAGCAGAGATTAGGATTTACAACATATAGCAAAATTATATCAATCACAAAATGGAAGACAACCACACAATATTGGGAATCATGGCCTAACTAAATTGACACATATTTTGGGGGGACACAATTCAATCCATGACAGCGCTATACAGTTTATTACTATACCTGTTACTTTGAACATGGTGCTCTCCAATGGCTTTCTCAGTTCTTGCTTGTCTCAATCTTTCTAATATTTCTGATCAATCACCTTCTTCTTGAATCTCTTTTTCATGGGACTTATATAGCCAAGATATTATCCAAATTTCTTCTCCTTTCTCATCCTCTTTCACTTTATGTGTTGGCAATTGCCCCAAATCCACTCCTTGGGCCTATGCCTTTTTTTTTTTTTTTTTTTTAATATATATCTTCCCTTCAACTCCAGGTCTCTTAATGTCAACCTACTGTAAGATACTTCTTACCACTTGCTTAGATTCCAAATACCTAAAATAAATTGTACCATTTATTCATAAACTAGTACCCTTCCTGACTGCTTCTATAAATGTATAGTCATATAATATTGTGATTAAGAATACAGTCTTTGGACCCAGACACATGTGGGTTTAAATTTCAGTTCTATAAGTATGTAACCTTGGGTAAGTTACTCAAATCTTAAATTTTTTCCTCTGTAAGATGAAAATGGTGACAGCACCTCCCTCAAAAGGTTGGTTAAGTATTAAGTGAAATAATATATGTGATCTGCCTAGCACTGTGCCTGGCTCATAAAGTAGTCAATAAGTGTTAGCTGCTTCTGCTATCATTGTCAATGTTGACGTCATCATTATCATCATCACTCTCCCATAACATCCTTGTTCTTGCATAAAATTCATACTTCACTTCCCCTGCCACAGCCCTTATCCAATGGTATTGTAATTGTTTACTTGTCTTTATCTCTTATCTGACTGTAAGTTCTGTGAACACAAGGACTATGTTGTATACTTTATTCATTATTGTACCCCTGTCTTAGGTATCTAGTGCTGCTATAACAGAAATACCACAAATTGGTGGCTTTAACAACAGAAATTTATTTTCTCACTGTTTAGGAGGCTAGAAGTCCGAATTCAAGGCCCAAGTTCTAGGGGAAGTCTTTCTCTCTCTGTTGGCTCTGGAGGAAGATCCTTGTCTCTTTTCCTTGGCTTCTTGGTGATCTTCATGTGACATGGCATTGATCTTCACCCATCTCTGCTTCCTTGCTTCCTTGTGTAATCGGCTACTTTTATATTTCAAAAGAAACTGACTCAAGACACATCCTACACTAATCCTATCTCATTAACATAACAAAGAGAACCCATTCCCAAATGTGATTATAACCATGGATACAGGAGTTAAGATTTACAACACATATTTTTGGGGAACACAATTAAATCTATAACAATCCCCCAGTGCCTAACAGACTGCTTGGACATACTGCTTATGGAAAGAATAAATGAATGAATTCTGCAAAGGAAGATGCTTCACTGGTCTTTCATGTCTTCTGATCCTATCCAATGCATCTTAGAATCTGTCTCAAGATTAATCTTCCTCATACCCTCTGTCATGGATTGAATTGTGTCCCCTAAAAATATCTGTCACCTTGGCTAGGTCATGATTCCCAGTATTGTATGATTGTGTACCATTTTGCCATCTGATGTGATTTCCCTACATGTTGTATGTTCTATCACTATGATGTAATAAGAAGGATTAGTGGCAGTTAGATTGATGAAGTCTATAAGATTAGATAGTGCCTTAAGCCAATCTCTTTTGAGATATAAAAGAGAGAAGTCAGCAGAGAGACATGGGGAATCTCATACCACCAAGAAAGCAGTGCTGGGGGCAGAGTGTGTCCTTTGGACCTGAGGTTCCTGTGCTGAGATGCTCCCAGATCAAGGGAAGACTGATGACAAAGAACTTCGTCCAGAACCCACAGAGAAGAGAAAGCCTTCCCCTGGAGCTGACACCCTGAATTTGGACTTGTAGCCTACTGGACTGTGAGAGAATAAATTTCTCTTTGTTAAAGCCATTCACTTGTGGTATTTCTGTTATAGCAGCCAGATGACTAAGACAGAGTTTGGTACCAGGAGTGGGGTGCTGCTCTAACAGATACCTAAAATGTGGAAGCGGTTTTGAAACTGTGAATGGATAGAGGACCGGCAGTCGCAGAGAAGTGGCAGTGGTAGAGGACGGGCAGTAGCAGAGAAGCAGCAGTGGCAGAGAAGCAGCAGCGGCAGATAACCAACAGTAGCAGAACCAGGGGACCAGCACGAGACGGCACTGGAGCCAACCCACGGAGTGAGAGAGCTGACTGCCTGTGCACAGGAGGCTTCCTGGCAGAGTTGGGTGCCTCCGGGCACTTAATGAGTGGAGCTAGGCTTGCCAACCCACGGATTGAGAGAGCTGAGTGCCTTCTGGCTGAAGTTTACTGGTGGAGTGGGGTGCCTCCAGGTACTTATCGGTGGAGCTACAAAACTTTGGAACACTTGCCCCAGCAGGGCAGATGCATGCGTGAGGCCCGAGGAGCCGTGAGGCCATAGGAAGCAGAAGCTGAAGAGACAAGGGACACAAGAGCCTCAGTCTCAAAAGGTATGGCCAGGACCTCTGGGGTTACAAAGGGTGGAGTCATGGTCTCTGGTGTTTCTAAGGGTGGAGTTGTCACTCCAACGGACTAGGAGAATGGTGTGCCTAAAGCCAAGGGAGCAGAGTTGCTGTCCCAGTGGGCCTGGAAGGCAGAGCTGAAGCCCAGGGCCGAGGGGACTCCACTCAGAATCTGGAGAGTATAGCAAATACTTAGAGTCTGGAGGGAGGGCCATTGTATAAATTGTCTCAGAGAACAGAGGATTATTTTCAAAGCCTTGAGGGCTAATGTAATGTGTTTTGCTGACTTGCTTGATGCCTGTTATCCCTCCTTTTCCTCCAGTTTCTCCCATTTGTAATGGAATGTCCAGCTTGTGCCTGTTCTGCCATCATACCTTTGGAAGCAGATAACTTGTATTCTGGATTTCACAGATGAAGAGGAATTTTTTGGATTTTGGACTTCGAGTTGATTTAAGACTTCTGTTACGATATGATGGGGTGAATATGTTTTACATGTTGCAAGGACATGAACTTTTGGGGGCCAAAAGGTGGAATATCATGGATTGAATTGTGTCCCTCCAAAATATCTCTCAACTTGGCTAGGTCTTGATTCCCAGCGTTGTATGATTGTGTGCCATTTTGCCATCTGATGTGATTTCCCTACATGTTGTATATTCTATCACTATGATGTAATAAGATGGATTAGTGGCAGTTATATTGATGAGGTCTACAAGATTAGATAGTGTCTTAAGCCAATCTCTTTTGAGAGATAAAAGGGAGAAATGAGCAGAGAGATATGGGGACCTCAAACCACCAAGAAAGCAGTGCTGGGAGCAGAGCACGTCCTTTGGACCTGAGGTTCCTGTGCTGAGATGCTCCCAGACCAAGGGAAGACTGATGACAAGGACCTTCCTCCAGAACTGACAGAGAAGAGAAAGCCTTCCCCTGGAGCTGACACCCTGAATTTGTACTTGCAGCCTACTGGACTGTGAGTGAATAAATTTCTCTTTGTTAAAGCCATTCACTTGTGGTATTTCTGTTATAGCAGCATCAGATGAATAAGACACCCTCCCTACTCAAAAACCTTAAATAGTGCCCTACTGCCTACCAAAAAAAAGTACAAGCTCCTTAACCTGGCATCAATCTAATTTCCCGACTTTGTTTTGCAGCACAGTACCAGTTAAAAACTTCTTGATCTATGTTTTGTTCTCCTCACTGCCTTATCTCTCCCTCCCACTCCCACCTTGCTTTATGTCACCTTCTCACACCATTCCCCAATAAGAAGGCCTAACCGCATTCCACCTGTACAAACCCTACCCATCCTTTAGGCACAATTCAATTCCCACCTTTTTCTGTAAATTGGCAACAGTGATTACTTCCTTTTCTGATTTTGTTAGCCCTCCTCTATCCACTCATTCTGGAGCTTATTACTACAGTAATAGGAGCCATCTTTCTTGAGTGCGACTGAGTGTACATTAGGTTGCTTGAAGGATGGGCCATGAGTGTAGTTCCTCCTAACTCTCACGGCACCTAACATCATGCTCAATACACAAAAAACATGGATCTGTTGCCTGACTGAACAAGATGCCAGGTTTATTTTTTAAATATGCAGACTTTCTAGCATCGTACTAACCTTGACAGCAGCACAGTCTCTGATGTCATAATCCTGCTGAAACTCATTTGCCATGAAAACAGCAGACACCTGAGAATGCAAGAGAGGCTTGAGAATTTAAGGCTGATGCATAAAATCTGCAATTTAGATGTAATTTAGGCAGTTTTAACAACTCAAGCATTCATATGCCATGGAAGGGAAACTTTTCATCTCTTTTTTTAAAATCAGGATGCTAAATCATGAGAAGACTTAGAAAATGTCATAAGTTTTCAAATAAAGGAAGCGACAGTTTCAAAAGTGGAGGTTAATCATGTATTAAGTTCACCACTGGAGTCAGAGAATTCTGAGTTTGCAAAAGACTTTTTTTCCCCCACGTGCTGAAATGCTAGTTATTTGGTTAACTAATATCAGATATACTCCAATTTGAAAATAAAAGTCAAGGAGCTAACCAAAAGGTTGGCAGTTCGAATCCACCAGGCGCTCCTTGGAAACTCTATGGGGCAGTTCTACTTGGTCATATAGGGTTGCTATGAGTCGGAATCAACTCGATGGCAACAGGTTTGGTTTTGTTTTTGGTTTTTTACACTTAGGAAGAATATGCAATGAACTGCTACCGTGATAACATAGGTCTATTTAATATGCAATTATGATTTTGCTCCTTAAATATTACTTAAAACTTCTTTTCAGAACAATGTAAAATTTTGAAATGATACTTAAAAAAATTTTAAGGCTCCCCTAAACAAATTATTGCCACTAATAAGGATATTTTCTTTTTTACATAACTCTTATATTTTCAGATGATAAAAATAAAAGCTTCTCATTGCAAAAAAAAAGGAGGGAGGGAACAGTACAAAGAAAAATCGAGTATCACCTGTAAGTCTACCCAAAAATGATCATTATATCTATGTATCTATATTTTTCTTTTTTGGAGCTATATATACAGAGACTGTATGTATTTTTTTTAATAAAATGAGATTATTGATTTGTTTTCCCCCCACTTCATATATGTGAATCTATTTCCATTTCAGTAAAGATACATCTATATAATTTTAATGGCTTCATGCTATGTGGATGTATCATTTAAAAATCAACTGACTTGTTATTGAAGCAAACACTCCTTCCAAATTACCGAAAGCAAGATAGTTTTAACTTACTGGTGTACGATCACTCCATTGCCAAGATCCTTGTAAATCTGGGCTCCTTTTATTCAAACCTATCCACAGCCAACGCTGTCCACTACGTAAAAATAAATTTTAACATTTATTTTAAAAATATGAGCATAAGTACTTGGCAAAAATATTTAGTATTCACATTTCTAAAGTGCTTAAGACTTATAAGTTTATTCAGAATATCTTTTCATTAATTGAAAATCACAGTTTCAAGCTTTATAAAACAAATCTTCTGAAATGAAACCAAATGCTTAATATAAGGTAACCTAACCTAACTAACCTATTGCTGTTAAGTCAATTCCAACTAATAGCAACCCTAGAGGACAGAGTAGAACTGTCCCATAGGGTTTTGAAGGCTGTAATCTATGGAAGCAGACTGCCACATCTTTCTCCCATGGAGTGGCTGGTGGGTTTGAACCACTGACCTTCCAGTTAGCAGCCGAGCACTTAACCACTGTGCCATTGGGACTCATTTTAATGTGGGGTAGCTATAGAAAAAGTACCATAGTTTTTAAAACTAAAGTTTAAGTTGTTTTCTTCACATGAAAGGCAAAAACTATTCTGCCTTGAACTATAAGAAAAAAAGTTTGTGATTATTCCAAAACTTCTATTGCAACACTACAATATTAGACAGTATTTTTAGAGACAAATAATCACAGTTCAGATACAAGCACAATAATAGTGTTTCCTCAAAGCATTTCTCTATAACAGTATCAAATTTCTTTTTTTTTTTCTAAAATGTTGAACAAACCATTTGGCTAATTTTTTATTAAATGCAATTTAAATAAATAGTTTAATTCTCACCGCCCATTAATTTTAAACTAAATAAATATCTGAGTATCTTCTAAGTGCCAAACTCCATTTTTTATATATATATATATATATACATATATATATAAAATTAAGCAATCACTTACGTAATTATATGTATCACTTATAACAATTATACTTTTATGTACAAGGCATTGCATTAGTACAATGGGTGATACAGAGAAGTACAAGATCTAATATCTACCTTCAAGTGGAATAAAAGCTAGTCAGAAAGACAAGATACAGATGTACAAAGGAAACATGATCAGACCATTTTTGAAAGACATCAAATAGGTTGGATAAATTTAAGTGCTATAGAAGTTCAGAGAAAGGAGAGGTCATTGTGGACTGCAGGAAGTCAGGAAACACTTTGTGAGGTTGGTATGACAAAAGATAGTCTTCAAAGGATGGAGCCCGTAAAAATGGCATGGCAGGGGCGTCTGACCTCCTCCTCTAACTTCACAAGCGGAAAGAGGGAGAATCATTAGCATCCACAGCCCAAAGCAGATTCCTATGAGGCGGAGGTCAGACATACCTTCACTCTCCAACCATTTTACCAATTCTGACACCAGCCGTCCCTCCCATGGCACTCTCTACTTCTCTGCTGGGTTCGATAATTTGTTGTAGCCACACAGAACTCACAGACCATACTCACAGTTATGAGGTTTATTAGGGATGTAACAGGTTATAATTCAAGATCAGAAATGACTCAGGATACAGTTCTTCAATCAGGAAAGCTTCTATTCAGCTGTGTCCACAGGCAGGCTTCTCTCTGGCCCTTGGCCTCTCGGCCCCTTGGCCTGGCCTCTGCCCTGCTCAGGCAAGTGTTACAAAGCTCTTTAGTTCCACAGGTAAGTGTCCAGAGGCACACCACACCACCAATAAGCCTTGGCCCGAAGGCACTCCGCTCTCTCACTCTGCAGGTCGGAAGACTAGCTCTGCCAAGTGCCTGGAGGCACCCCACCCTGCCAGGAAGCCTCCTGCCTAAAGGCACTCAGCTCTCTTGCTTCTCATGGGCCAGGAAGCCCACTGTGCTGTCTCCTGCTGGTCTCTTGGTTCTGCTGCCTGCAATGCTGTCATTTCTCTGCCGCTGCTTCTCGCCGTCTCCGGTGTTACAGCTCTGTCTCTGTCTCCTAGGTCTAGGAGGTTCTCAGATCAGGGATTCTGGGTCAAAAGAACACACTCCACTCCCAGCTCTTCTTTCTTGGTAGTAGTGAGGTGTCCCTTTTCTGCCTCTGGGATGGCTCATTTTAAGCTTAGCGGGATGGCAAAACTGACCAGTCCCCTTACTAGAGTCTCAAATACTTTATTTGCATGGTCCCACCCCCACAAGGGTACCATGCACTTTATTTGTATTATTAGCAAGCTGTCCAATCCCCTTGGTGGGCCAAAAGCACCTTATTTTCATACTCCCACCCAATCATTTGGTGAGAATTACAAGACAATGATGGGAAAGGCCATATAAAAGCAATCCATTGTAACGCAGAGCCACAGTTTGAGTGCTTTCTAGCCATAATTTGAGTGCTTACCATCTACTAGTATTCAGATTGGTCGAGAGGAGAAAGGTTAGGCATTCCAAGGAAGAAAAATATATATACAAACATACAGAAGCGGAAACATACATCAAAAGTGATGCCTTCCTCTCAAACTTTAACTAAGGAGATATTTCCAGTATAAATACAAGTGATATAATCATGAAAAAAATTTCCCTTCCTCAAACCCCCTTAAAAATATTCCCTAAAATTTATTATACTCTTTAGGCTTTAGTAAGTAGAACATTTTCTATATAATTTAACCTTCTGATGGCACATCGTATGTATGATCAGTACATATATGTACATATATTGTTGTCAGGTGCTGTCAAGCTGATTTTGACTCATAGCAGGCGCATGTGACAGAATAGAACTACTCCATAGTGTTTTCGTGGCTCTAATCTTTATGGAAGCAAACTGTTAGGTCTTTCTCCCACAGAGCCTCTGGATGGGTTCAAACCACCAACCTCTCAGTTAGTAGCTGAGCACTACCAGGGCTCCTTATATGTATATACAGTTGCATATGTATGCCGTTGTGTGCTGTCGAGTTGATTCTGACCCATAGTGACCCTGTATGACAGAGTGGAACTGCCCCATAAAGGTTCCTAGGCTGAAATATTTATGGGAGAAGATCATCCAGTCTTTTCTCTGGCAGAGTCACTGCATGGGTTTGGACCTTTGACCTTTTGGTTAGCAGCTGAACACTTAACCATTGCACCACGAGGGTTCCTTATTATATATATTTTATATGTACATATATATAAATCTACATATCTAAAAACACATGGGATAGGTTCCAAATCTAAAACCAATCCCTGCTCTCAAGCTCAGTAGACTATACGGAATATAAGGAATGTACAGCTGCAAGACCTACTGGGAACTATAATAAGCCCGCATTTTTACAAAATTTATTGGTAAATCAAAGGCTAGAGCAACCTTAACTTTAATTTCTTATCTTTTAATAAAATAATTGCTTCAGACAAAGATTAGACTGGATTATAGGACATAAAAATGATACTTGTGAAGAGAGTGCTTCTTAGCTCAAGTAGATACATGAGACTAAATGGGCAGCTCCTGTCAGGAGGCAAGATGAGAAGGCAAAAAGGGACAGGAGCTGGCTGAATGGACACGGGAAATCTGCGGTGGAAAGCAGGAGTGTGCCGTCACATTATAGGGAGAGTAGCTAGGGTTACCTAGCAGTGTGTGCATAAATTTTTGTATGAGAAACTGACTTGAACTGTAAACTTTCACTTAAAGCATAATAACAAAAAAAAAAGCAAGCCAGAAGCAGAGATGGGGGAAGAGCGATGCTAAGCCACATGAAGACTGCCCAGAAGCAGAAGCTCAGAAGAGACAAGGATCTCCCTCCAGAGCCAACAGATGGAGAAAGACTTCCCCTAGAGCTGGAACCCTCAATTCAGATTCTAGTCTCCTAAACTATGAGAAAATAAATTTGTTTGTTGAAACCACCAAAGAAAAAAAAATTGCTTTTATCTCTTTTTTTCAACTTTCCCTCATATTTCAATATTAATAAATACTTTTTCATCTTTTCAACCTCAGGCTTTTCAACTTCTTGCAATGGAATATGAGGACTGTCCTCTTTGGTTTTTATTGTTATCTTGCTTTCTTTCATAGAGAAGGATCACCAATTTGCAGACTTCAGATAAACCCAATGGAGACAATTAAGTCCAGTTTGAATTTAGCATCTATAAGAGTTTGGGTCTTCAACTAATCAGAGCTTTCTTACCAGCTTCCAAATTTATCATAATGCCCGATTGTTGGATTTCTAAACCACGTGGTCCATATAACTGCCGTAAACAGCATAATTAAAGCCAGATGGTTAGAATAAAGAGGAGATTAAGTTTCCTTGAGGATATAACTTCGTTTCTCTCAAATCTTTGCACATTATACATTTGGGCTTGGGGAATTTGTGCAGCATTTTGTGTTTCCCGGAAGTAACCATCAGATATTTTATCTTCTTTTCACAATCAACAGTACAGCCAGGAAGATGATCAAAGATTATCTGTCACCTGCATTTGATCTATAGCCATCTTACACTGGCACCCGTTTTAAAGATCTGTCCCTAACCTGTGCTTTTCTCCTTAAGTGCCTACCCGGTCCTCTCTCAGCCAATGGCTCCACCTCCTCCTACTTAGAAACCTCTCTGCTTTCAAGTCCATTTCTGGTTCCTTTGCCAAGACTCAGAGAGCAATTTCCTAGACAAAAGAATTTGCCTAACTGTCCAAGATTTCTAATCTTTACTGCTTTCTGAGATGAAACTTAATTTCAACCCAGAAATTTATAGTTTTCAGCTTCCGTTTCAAGAGATTCAAGAGTCCCCCCCAAAAAAAAGAAAAAGAAAAAGAAAAAAGTAGCAACTTGTGGATTTTTTTTCAAATATTTTTTGGAAAATATTTCCTGAATCATGTCTTATTCCTAGTTCGGCCTGGGTTAGCGGTAAATAGATAAAACAGGAAGAAGAAATTGGAAATCACATTAATCACTGCATACTTCTAATGTGGATTTTAGAAAATTTGAGGAAAAATATGCTCCTGATAACTGGGGAATCAAATCAAACTGAAATTCTCTCTCTCTCTTTATACATTTCTTCTACTTCAAGCACTAAATATATGGTTTTAAGGCTATCAGGTTAAGAAGGCATTGCACAAAAGGTTAATATGTGTATTTGCATTAAAATTCCTACTCTGAATCAAACTTCCCGCTGCATCTGGTTTCTAAGGAAAACAGTATCTCAGATATAACTCCAAATAAATACTATTTGATGAGGGTGCTTAGTCTGCAAAGCCTTAGATTTATATCTAAATCCATTCATGCCACACCACAGGAGGTAGTGTACATAGCAGCAATGGTACTGCAAACAAGGCTTTCTTCTCTAATCCTATGAATATTTTTGTTCTACAATGTCTTTTCCGTTAGGTTGCCATTAAGAGTTGCAAAGATCTTAGGGTGTTAATGACTCTGTTCACCACGAATCCTTTTCATTGAAATACAAATAGAAATTTGGAACGTAGATTGTGAGAATATAGCAGTAATCTGACTTAACTCCTTGGCATGCAATACACAATTTGGGCAATGGACATCTTGCCGAGAAAGGTCAATTCCTGCAATAAAATGTTAAAGCTTTCAAAGTGTAAGCTTTACAATCATTTTCCAATATAAATGGGTTTGCTTCCTTCCTTCCCTTCAAGCCATGATTACAATTTTGGTTTCAGAATATGTTCTCTAAGTATAACACAGGAAAATGATCTCTTCATTAACGGAGCAAATACTTACTAAGCAGACACCACAATCCAAGGCACTGTGAGAGAAGGGATTATGGAGATTTGCTTTTTCTTTGTGTGCTTCTTTTCTAAACTCAGTATGCATTACTTTTGTGCTTAGAAAAAAAATATAGCACATTCCATGGGAAATCAGTTTGGTAAAAACTATACGTATATGAATGGAAGAAGATGGAAAGGATTTACACTAAATGTTACTATGTTTATAGCTAGGAGATAGGATTTGAGGTGGTTTTAATTTTCTTCATTAGGCTTTCTTACATTTTCCTAATATTACATTATAAACTTGCATTGATTTTTTAAATTGCTGAGTGGTGGTGGGGGGCATGTGTGATCAAAAACAAAGAAACAAACCAAGAACAGTCCCTTAATTACCTCTAAGACTTTAGTTTTATTTCCAGTGTGATTCATCTTGTATATAGTTGCTCTTAACGATCATTTCTAGCATATATTATATTTCAAAGTTTCCATCAATTGATTCCCACAAATATCTACAACTTCACTGCTAAGTATTTAACATGGCTCCCTGTTCCAGTTAGAGAACACTAACCCTTTGGTGTTATTCAGAATCTAGAGTTTGTTATCTCAGTATTTTACTTAAAAATACTTTAGCCTAGACAGTATGATTTTGTGTGTGTCAAGGCTGAGATCTAGGAACCGGTAAGTTGCCCTGCTTGAAATTTACTTCAGGGGTGATCAGCAGTATATCAGAAAAGCCATGCTCAGAGGCAGCCACCTCAAGCCTTCTGTGATCAAACGTCACACCGGAGGTTTTGGTCACCAGCAGGGTGAATGTCAGAAACAGGTTTGTATCAAGGAAATTAGAAGCTTGATAATCAGCATGATGTTAGAAATGGGCTGTAACTGACGAAATTTAAATTATTCAAGATATAGGGATTAGCTAAAATATTTAGAGATACTCTCTACCCTTGATGAAAGGGTATTAGAATCTAGTGAGGCCAGTAGCTTGTATCTCGAGCGTGATGCCTAAACGGCCCCAAATCTAGTCTTGGGTCAGGCGATTGTGACTGCCTGATGCCAGCTATAATGGGAACAGAATCCTGCCACTGGTACAAGGTCACATCTGCATCAAGTGAATCTTCCGTGCAAGAGAATGGTTGTTTGTTGCAGTGTGCCACTGAGTCGATTCCGACTCATAGTGACCCTATAGGACAGGGCAGAACTGTCCCATAGGGTTTCCAAGGATCGGCTGGTGGATTCGAACTGCTGACCTTTTGGTTAGCAGCCTGAGCTCTTAACCACTTCGCCACCAGGGCTCCAAGATAACGGTTAGAACATCTAAAAGGACAGATTGCTGGATTGCTGAGATGTGGTCAAACTTACAAAACAGGTTTATGAAATGCTTTGTGCCTGCTTGCAATGAATGTTTGTTAAATAAATGTATGCCTGTGTGGAAGGACTGGTCTGAGTTTTGCAGTCTTTATAACCTACTCTCAATGTTGTGGGGGAGTAGCTAACAGACACTTCCCTCATAAAGGACCTAAGTTAAAAAGTTCAAATTGACTTAGGCCAGTCTGCAATGAAATTTTGTATCTTAATTTTTAAACTAGACAATGAACCCCAGAATACCTGACATTATACAATAGATGCTTAATAAATGAATACTTATGGAACACACCATTATATTTCAAATCAGGTTCCCAATACGTTGTAGTGAAACTTTACTTTCCTTAATGAGAAAAATATAATAGTGGATATATTAAAGCCAATTTTGAAAATGTAGAAATTTTCAAGGAAAATATGTTTAAAATAATTCAAAATCTTACCTCTCAGAGGTAACCAGTATTACCTTTTTTGGTGTATTTTTGCAGTCCACATTTTAATTTAAATAATATATATTTTTACTCTTTTATAACCTGCCTTTCCCTGCCTTAATATATCATAAACATTTACACGTTATAGTATTCTTTTTTTTAATTTTGTCTTAATGGATGGGGATAAATTCTATACAAAGATCAAAACAGTGATGATAATAAGGATTCTTATGTTTTTCTGACTCTCAAGGAAATGCATTTAATGCTTCATCATTAACTGTGATATCAGCTATTGGTTTGAAGTATCTTTCTATTCTTAATTTACTTAGAATTTATGTTAATTAAATATATATTCATCTATTAAGCTGGGAATGAATATTGAATTTTATGGGATGTATTTTCAGCACCTATTAAGATAATTAAATGATATTTTAAGGATTAAATGACTTGTTATATATAGAGTTGCTAGTACTGACCCAACTTTGTGTTCTTAGAAGAAATCCCGTGTGGTTAAGGCATGTTATTCGAGGTACTATAATGAACTGGGCTAGAAAGTGGGTTCTAGAGAAAGATAGCTTGGGTTCAAATATTGGATCATTTACCTACTAATTATATAACCTTGGGCAAGTTATTTTACTTCTCTGTTATTTTACATCTCCTCATTAGGATAAAATGGGGATAGCAGTAGTACCTAAAGATCCCTGGTGGCACCATAGTTAAGTGCTCAGCTGTTAACCTAAAGGTTGGCAATTCCATGGGAGAAAAGACCTGGTGATCTGCTCCCGTAAAGATTGTTGTTGTTGTGTGCTTTTGAGTCGATTCCGATTCATAGTGATCCTATGTAACAGAGCAGAACTGTCCCATAGGGTTTCCTAGGCTGTAATCTTTATGGGAGCAGATCGCCAGGTCTTTTCTTCTGTGGAGTGGCTGGTGGGTTTGAATTGCGACCTTTTGGTTAGCAGCCAAGCACTAAACTGTTGTGCCACCAGGGCTCCTTGCATAAAAATTACAGCCTAGAAAACCCTATGGAACTGTTCTATTCTGTCACATGGGGTCGCTTTGAGTCAAAATTGACTCAATAGCACCTAATAACAACAGTAGCAACTATCTAATAAGTTAACAGATAGAAAACATTTATGACATTACCAGGCACATAACAAGCACTAGATAAGTATTTGTTATTACATCATTCGTTAGTATTTACTTTTTCATTTCTGGTCAGGAGGTTGGTCTGTAATTCTTTATGTATCCTTCTCAGGGTTTGATATAAGGGTTAGGCTAGTTTGTGAAATAAGCTGGGAAGCTTATACCAGTTTTTGTGTAATGGAACTACTGAAATACACGGTAATGATCTCATCTTTAAAATTTGAAGGAATTAAAATAGAGAACCATATAGTTCCCATCTTTTTCTTGGAAGAAATTTTCTGTCAACTTTTTCAATTTCTTCCAAGGTTACTGATTATTATATTTCTACTTGTATTGTACACTAACTATATTTCCCTAGAAATTGTTCATTTTAATAATTTCATGTATATTAGCATACAATTATACATAGTATTCTTACCAGTTATAATTTTTCTCTATAAAATAGGTTTTATAATCCCTTATCCAAGCTTCATTTTAAGCATCTGTTTTTCTTTTTTTCATCGTGTAATCATCAATAGATTTTTTCCTATTTCACTGTTTTATTTGGAGAGATCTAGCTCTTGGATTTATATGTCAATTTTACTGCTTTTCTATTTTCAAATTCATTAATTTTTACTTTTATCTTTATTAACTTATTTCTTATGGTTACCTTGGAATTGTTTTGCTATTTATCCTCACTTTTAGTTGGATGCTTATTTTCATTCTCTTTGTTTTATAGTTAAATCCCTTAAAGCTATTAATGTACCTCCAAGTATAGGTTTGGCTACATTTCACATATTTCAGAGTGAATGCTGTTATTATCACATACATTTGCCAAGAGTTACTTAAATAATATTTAATTTATAAGTGGATACGGTTTGATTTCACTTCTTATATGATGTGTATAATTTCCATTTTTTTTGGTATTTGAGGTTTTCTTTTCAGCCTAACTGAATTAATATTGGTAAGTAATCCAGGAAAGGAGCTTGAAGAGGAGAAATCTATCACCTTTGAAAGCTATAAACAGAGATAGTCTATTAAATCAACCTTTGTTATTCTAGTCAAATCTTCTATATTAATTCTTTTTTGTCTGTTTTGTCAATGACCAACACAAGAGTGTTAAAGTCTCTCACTACTGTTATTTACTGGAAAATTAGACTAATATAATTAATATTTTTGCTTTATATATTTTGATACCATTTTATTTAAGTACATAAAGGTTATTGACTATTATAACTTCATTGTAGAATGTACTTTTAATCAATAAGAAGTACATCGCTTTCCCATTTAATACATTTTTACCAACTGTACTTTATCTATTATTAATTCTGTTACTCTAGTTTTTTTGCTCACATTTGCACATCTTTTTGTCCATTCTTTTAATTTTACCATTTTAGTTGTTGTTTTAAGTTAGTGATTATTAACTCAAATGCTATATAGGACAAGTACATAACCAAAACAAGTGAAGTGGGTCAAGGAGTAATTCATTAGGAACCATTACAAATTAGAGAATAATGACCCATCTCAGTGGGCCACATGTTACCAGCACTAACTTACTGCTGCAATATGAAAATGTTGCCAGTTGTTTGAATTTTTAAAGAGATGTTAAAATACAGATTTTAATTGAAATTTCTCAATTTTAAAAACTTTGTGCTCCCTTCTACCCAGAAAAAACAAAAAAAAAATTACACTCATTAGACTAGATAGTTACCATCTGGCAAGCTCTATTTTAGGTCTATTTCAGCAGCACCTGGTTGGATTTTAATATTGAATCAATTTTAAAGTATTGGACTTAGTGTAACTGATAACAGAAAATTTGGCCTTTTTCCATTTTGCTTTATGCTGAATTCCTTCCTTTGCTATTTTATTTCTTTATTATTTGCTATAGTGGAATTTTTTTTTTAACCCATTACATGTTCAGTAAATGACACACTCTTTTAATTTCTATTATACATTATCTTCAAATATCCATAACCTGTGTTTCTAAATATGATTTTCAGGTAAAATGACGAATTTATTATACTTTGATTTTCCAAAACCGTTTTATCTCTTTACATCCCAGTTTTTATTTATAAACAGAGTTAAACGCCTGTTTTATTAAAATATTATTATATTACGTTTCTCTTTCAAGATTTAAGATAGCTACATTCTATTTTTATAATTACATATATTACAATTACTTAGACTTGGGGCCATGTTTTTGTATTATATATTCTTCCTTCTAATTCTTTTATAATTCTTTTCATTTTTCATCTGAAATATGTCTTTGAAAAAGTTTTTTTTCAAGAAGGGACTATAGATGGTATATGTCAACTACTATCATTATAAATGAAAAGCAAATTAATTAGGAAATAAAATTATTACATTACAAAGATTTTCCACCTCAAAACTCTTTAAATGTCAGTTCTTAAATGCCTTCTTATATTTAATGTCCTAGAAAAAAAAGGCAACTGGACTTTTCTTTAATTTTTGATAACCTTTTTTTTTTTTTTTTTAACTTTTTCTTTGAGGTTTTTGTTTGAGTCAAAATGATTAGGGAAGAATTTAGGAGAATGTGCCCAAGTGATGATTTCTTTTCTTTAATTTTGCCTGGTATCCTCAAAATCCATGATTTACAGATTTGGATCTTTTTTTCAGTTAACGGAAGTGCAGAAAAAAAACAAATTTGTGGATTTGAAGCCCCACATACCCATTACTGTCCCGAAAGATTTGAAGAAATTTTCCTTCCTCGATAGCATCGCCTGGCCCATATTTCTCCACACTGTCCTCAAGGAAGGACATTAGGAAAACCATTCAGGAATCCTTCCACCCTGACATCAAAACTGCAATGGCGTATTGATTCTGTCTCTGTAGCATCTCTGGTCACTTTTTTTAAAAAAAATTTTTCATTGTGTATTAGGTGAAAGTTTACAGAGCAAACTAGCCTCCCATTTGATAGTCTGTACATAAAGTGTTCCATGACATTGGTTTCTTTCCCCACAATGTGTCAGCACTCTCCCCACTTCTGTCCCAGGTTCCCTGATTTCCCGCATCCTGATTTTCTATCTTTGCTCCTGGGCAAAAGTTACCCCTCTGATCTCGCATAATCGATTGCCTAATGGAGCACGCCTCCTATCAGGTGTCACTGTTCACCCCATGTGCCTGTCCATGGTTTGGCTGAAAGGTGGTCTCCAGGAATGGACTCAGCTCCAGTTCAGAAGGATGTCTTACGGTCACAGTCTCGGGGTTCCTCTAGTCTTCTTTAGACCAGCAATTTGATTTTTTGTTCTACAATTTTTCTCCTGCTCTGTCCAGGACACTCTATTGTGATCCCAGTCAGAGTGGTTGGTACTGGTAGCTGAGCACCATCCAGTTCCTCAGGTGCCGGGGTTGTATAGGTTGTAGTTCATGTGGTCCATCAGTCCCCTGGACTATTTGCTCCCTTGAGTCTTTGGTTTACTTCACTCTCCCCTGCTCTGGATGGCAAGAGACCAATAGATGTATCTTAGATGGCCGCTCACAAGCTTCCAAGACCACAACTCATCAAAGTAGAATGCAGAACTTAATGAATTATGTTGTGCCAACTGATGCAGATGACCTTCAAGTCTACAGTCCTTCACCCTTAAGCCTAGGATCTTTGTCCCGTGAGATGTTGGGTTATGTCTGAGAAGTTGTCCTTGTGTGCTGTTGTTATATTAATATATAAGCAGCACCTAAAGTTACATATGTAGAAATATCTACTACCAAACCTATATCTGCAGGTGAGTGTGTTCCCTTACACATTCCTGCACTTCTTGGTATACCTATCTGCCTATGTATCCATTCATAAATTAGTGTTTGTTAATACTAACTATTGTTGCAGGATTGTCTATGCTATAGTAATTACCACAGTTGCCCTTTGTTCTTGAGCTTCTCTCGGTGTTCTCCGAGTCCTTACTCCTGTTTTGCTGACTTCCCCATATAGTGCATATACCACAGTTTGTTAAGCCATTCATTTGTTGATGGGCACTTAGGTTCTGTCCATCTTTTTGCTATTGTGAATAATGCTGCAGTGAACATGGGTGTGCATAAGTCTATTCATGTCACAGCTCTTATTTCTTTAGGGTATATATCTAGAAGTGGGATTGCTGGGTCATATTTCTAGTTTTTTAAGGAAGTGTGATACCATTTTGCGTAGTGGTTATACCACCTTATGTTCCCACCAGCAGTGTATGAGTTCCAATCTCCCCAAAACCTCTCCAACATTTGTTATTTTCTGTTTTTTTGATTTGTGCCAGGAATGTTGGGGTGAGATGGTATCTCATTGTAGTTTTGATTTGCATCTCTTTAACGGCTAATGATCTTGAGCATTTCCTCATGTTTGTTAGCCACGTCTGAATGTCCTCTTTGGTGAAGTGTCTGTTCATATCCTTTTCCTATTTTTTAACAGGATTGTTTCTCTTTTTGTTGTTGAGGTGTTAAAGTTTTCTAGAAATTTTAGAGATTATACCCTTGTTGGATTATGTCGTAGCCAAAAATTTTTTCCCAGTCCGTAGATTCTTTTTTTACTCTTTTGGGGAAGTCTTTTGATAAGCATAAGTATTTAATTTTTGAGGTCCCACTTATGTGAACAGAAGATTTCAAAGGTGGCTCGAGAAGACAAAGTAAAGCATTATACTGAAATGTGCAAACACCTGGAGTTAGGAAAAAAAGGAAGACATGATCAGCATTTCTTAACCTGAAAGAACTGAAGAAAAAATTCAAGCCTAGAGTTACAATATTGAAGGATTCTACAGGGAACATATTAAATGAAGCAGGAAGCATTAAAAGAAGATTGAAGGAATACACAGTCACTATACCAAAAAGAATAGGTCGACATTCAACCATTTTAGGAGGTAGCATATGATCAAGAACCAATGGGTACTGAAGGAAGAGGTGCACTGAAGGCATTGGTGAAAAACAAGGTTCCAGGAATTGATGGAATACCAATAGAGATGTTTCAACAAACAGATACAACACTGGAGGTGCTCGCTTGTCTATGCCAAGAAATTTGGAAGACAGCTACCTGGCTAACTGACCGGAAGAGATCCATATTTGCGCCCATCCTAAAGAAAGGTGATTCAACAGAATGTGGAAATTATCAAACAATATCATTAATATCACTCAAGTAAAATTTTGCTAAAGATAATTTTAAAATGGTTGCAACCGTACATTGACAAAAAACTGCCAGAAATCCAAGCTGGATTCAGAAGAGGACGTGGAATGAGGGATATCATTGTTGATGTCAGATGGATCTTGGCTGAAAACAGAAAATACCGGAAGGATGTTTGCCTGTGTTTTATTAACTATGCAAAGGCATTCAACTGTGTGGATCATAACAAATTATTTGAAGAATGGGAATTCAGAACACTTAATTGTGCTCATGGGGAACCTGCGCATAGACCAAGAGGCACTTGTTTGAACAGAACAAAGGGATACTGTGTGGTTCAAACTCAGAAAAGGTGTGCATCAGGGTTGTATCTTTTCATTATACTTATTCAATCCACATGCTGAGCGAATATTTCAAGAAGCTGGACTGTATGAAGAAGAACACAGCGTCAGGATTGGAGGTAGACTCATTAACAATCTGCGATATGCAGATGATGCAATCTAGCTTGCTGAAAGTGAAGAAGACTTGAAGTACTTACTGATGAAGATCAAAGACAAAGACTACAGTCTTCAGTATGGATTACACCTCAACATAAAGAAAACAAAAATCCCCACAACTGGATCAATACATGACATCATGATAAACAGAGAAAAGACTGAAGTTGTCAAGAATTTCATTTTACTTGGCTCAACAATAAACTCCCATGGAAGTAGCAGTCAAGGAATCAAATGACATATTCCATCGGGCCAATCTGCTGCAAGAGACCTCTTTAAAGTGTTGAAAAACAAAGATGTCACTTTGAGGACTAAGGTGCACCTGACCCAAGCCATGATATTTTCAATTGCCTGATATGCATGGGAAAGCTGGACAATGAATAAGAAAGACCAAAGAAGAACTGATGCCTTTGGATTACGGTGTTGGTGAAGAATACTGAATATACCATGGACAGCCAGAAGAACAAATGAATCTATCTTGGAAGAAGTACAGTGAGAGAGCTCCTTGCAGTGAGGATGGTGAGAATTCATCTTACTTACTTTGGACATGTTATCAGGAGAGGGACCAGTCCCTGGAGAAGGACATCATGCTTGGTAAAGTAGAGAGTCATCGAAAAAGAGGAAGACCCTCGATGAGATAGATTAACACAGTGGCTGCAACAATGGGCTCAAACACAGCAACAATTATAAAGATGGCGCAGGATCAGGAGTGATTCATTCTGTTGTGCATAGGGTCGCTATGAGTCGGAACGGACTCGATGGCACCTAACAAAAACAACCACCCATTTATCTAATTCATCTTCTGCCATTTGTGCACCTATAGCTACGTTTGGTATTCTATTTATGTCACATATTAGGGCCCCTAGCATTGTCCCCATTTTTTCTTCCATGATCTTTATCATTTGAGGTTTTAGATTAGGTCTTTGATCTTTTTTACTTAGTTTTTGTGTACAGTGTGTGGTACGGGTCCTGTTTCATTTTTTTACAAATGGACATCCACTTTTGCCAGCACCATTTGTTAAAGAGACTTTCTTTTCCCCATTAAATGGACTTTGGCCCTTCGTCAAAGATCAGCTGTCCATAGGTGGATGGATTTACATCTGGGTCCTCAATTCTGTTCCATTGGTCTATGTGTCCGTCATTAAACTAGTACCAGGCTGTTTTGACTATTGTGGCTATATATCGTGAGATCAGGTTGTATGAGACCACCTACTTTGTTCTTCAGTAATGCTTTACTTATCCAGGGCCTCTTTTCTTTCCATATAAAGGTGGTAATTAGTTTTTCCATCTTGTTAAAGAATGCTATTGGAATTTGGATCAGGATTGCATTATAACTGTAGATAGCTTTGGATAGAATTGACATTTTCACAACATTGAGTCTCCCTATCCATGAGCATGATATATTTTCCCTTTATGTAGGTCTCTTTTGGTTTCTTGCAGCAGTGTTTTGTTGTTTTCTTTGTATAGGTCTTTTATGTCCCTGGTTAGATTTATTCCTAAGTATTGTATTGTTTGGGGGGCTATTGTTTCCCTGATTTCCTTTTTGAAGTTCTCTTTGATAGTGTAGAGGAATCCAACTGATTTTTGTATGTTGACCTTGTATCCTGCTACTTTGCTGAATCATTTTATTAGTTCCACTAGCTTTTCTGTGGAACCTTTAGAGTTTTCTACACATAGGATCATATCATCTGCAAATAGAGATAGTTTTACTTCTTCCTTACAAAGTTGGATGTGCTTTATTTTTTTCTTGCCTTACTGCTATAGCTAGGACTTCCAGCACAATGTTAAATAACAGTGGTGATAAAGGCTTCCTTGTCTGGTCCCTGTTCTCAAGGGGAATGCTTTCAGTTTCTCTGTTGAGAATCATGCTGGATTTTGGTTTTTTATAAATGCCCCTTATTATGTTGAAGAATTCCCTTCTATTCCTATTTTGCTGAGGGTTTTTATCAGGCATGAGTGTTGGACTTTATCAACTGCCTTTTCAGCGTCGATTGAGATAATCATCTGACTCTTTTTTGTTGTTGTTTATTTATGTGGTGGATTATGTTAATCAATTTTATAATGTTGAACCATCCTTGCATACCTGGTATGAATCCCACTTGGTTGTGATGTATTATTTTTTGATATGTTGTTGAATTCTATTGGCTAGAATTTTGTTGAAAATTTTTGTGTCTGTATTCATGAAGGATACTGGTCTGTAATTTTCTATTTTTTGTGTGGTGTCTTTGCTTGGCTTTGGTATCAGTGTTATGTTGACTTCATAGAATGAATCTAGGAGTATTCCTTCTTTTTCTATGCTTTGAAATAGTTTGCGGTGTGTTGGTGTGAGCTCTTCTCTGAATGTTTGGTAGAATTCACCAGCAAAGCCGTCCACGCCAGGGCTTTTTTTTGTTGGGAGGTTTTTAATTACTCCTTCAATCTCTTCTTTTGTTATGGGTCTGTTCAGTTTTTATACCTCAGTTTGTGTTAGTTTAAGTAGTAGTGTGTTTCTAGAAATTTGTCCATTTCCTCTATGTTTTCAAAGTTGTTGTACAATTTTTCATAGTATTCTGGCATGATCCTTTTTATTTCAGTTAGTTCTGTAGTAATGTCACCCATTTCATTTCTTATTCAGGTTCTATGCTTCCTCTCCTGCTTTTGTCAGTTGGGCCAATTGTTTGTCAATTTTGTTTATCCCTTCAAAGAACCAACTTCTGATCTTGTTGATTCTTTCTATTTGTTTTCTGTTCTGTATTTTGTTTATTTTTCCTCCCATCTTTATTATTTCCTTTCTTCTGGTGATTGTGGGCTTCTTTTGCTGCTCTTTTTCTATCTGTTCGAGTTGTAGGGTTAATGTTTTGATTTTGGTCTGTTCTTTTTTGATGTGTGCTTTTATTGTTATAAATTGACCTCTGAGCACTCCTTTTGCTGTGTCCCAAAGGTTTTGGTAAGATGTGTTTTCATTCTCATTTGATTCTAGGATTTTTTTTTTTATTCCATCTTTGATTTCTTCTATTTAAGTAAGGTGTTATTCAGTTTCCCATGTATTTGATTTTTTTCCCCTTGCTATTATTGTTATTAATTTCTACTTTTATGGTGTTGTGATCAGAGAAAATGCTTTGTATTATTATGAAGTTTTGGATTTTGTTAAGGCCCGTTTTGTTGCCTAAAATGTGGTCTATTCTGGAGAATATTCTATGTGCATTGGAAAATGTATACTTTGCAGCTGTTGGGTGGAATGTTCTGTGTATGTCCAAGGAGATCGAGTTGGTTGATTGTGGCATTTAGATCTTCTGTATCTTTGCTGAGTTTCTTTCCAGATGTTTTGTCCTTCACTGAAAGTGGTGCATTGAAATCTCCTACTGTTATTGTGGAACTGTCTATTTCTCTTTTCAACGCTGTAAGAGTTTGTTTTATGTATTTTGGAGCCCTGTCATTAGGTGTATATATATTTATTATGGTTATGACCTCCTGGTAGGTCGAGTCTTTAATAACAATATAATGTCTTTCCTTATCTTTTATGGTGTATTTTGCTTTAAGTTTATTTTATCAGAGATTAATATTGCCACTTCTGCCCTTTTTTTGGTTATTGTTTGTTTGATATATTTTTTCCCATGCTTTGAGTTTTAGTTTGTTTATGTCTTTGTGTCTAATGTGCGTCTTTTGTAGCTACATATTGATCAGTTGTGTTTTTTAAAATCTTTTGCCATTCTCTGTCTCTTTACTGGTGCATTTAAGCCATTTACATTCAGTGTGATTACTGATAGGTATGAGTTTACTGCTGTTATTTTCTTGTATTTTTTTGTGGTGCTGATGGTTTCTTTGTTTCACTTAATTTCCTGTGCTGAGTTCTTTTTTCTGTGTGGATTTTATTTTCATTTCTTTTGCTGTTGATTTCGAGTTTACTGAGCCTTTATATTTTTCTTCTTTTTTATTTTGATGAGTAGGTTTGTTAACTTTCTTTGTGGTCAGCTTGAAATTTATCTTTATCATCCTAAGTTTAAAGCAGTCTTTTACTTCTTGATATCTCTTTGACTTCCTCTCCATATGAAAGTTCTATAATTACACCATTTATTCCCTCTTTTTTGTTTTGACTTTGTTGTCCATTACAGATTGACATGTCTGGTCCCTTGTTTTCAATCTTTTAGCTTTGTTTTATTATTGAGAGCTCTTTACCTAAGTTGGTATCTGGCTGATGTTGTCCTATGTCCTAGACTCAGGTTGTTGTATCATGTTGTTGATTCTCTATCTGAAGGACTACCTTTAATATTTCTTGTAAGTCTGGTCTAGTTTTTTACAAATTTCCTTAATTCCTGTTTATTTGGAAATGTCCTATCTCACCATCGTATATGAAAGACAATTTTGCTGGATACATAATTCTTTGTTGGCAGTTTTTTTGTTTCAAGGTTTTATGTATGTCATCCCATTGCCTTCTTGCCTACACGGTTTCTGTCAAGTAATTAGAACTTAGTCTTATTGGTTCCCCTTTGTAGGTGACTTTTCATTTTTCCCTAGCTGCTCTCGGGATTATTTGTCTTTGGTTTTGGCAAGTGTGATTATGATATGTATTGGTGACTTTCTTTTGGGGTTTATCCTGTATGCAATTTGTTGAGCTTCTTGGATGGATATCTCCTCATCTTTCATGATATTAGGGAAGTTTTCTGCCAGAAAATCTTTGACAATTCTGTGCTTTCCACTGCCTTCCTTTGTTCTGGAACTCCTATCACGTGCAATTTTTTCCTCTTGATAGTGTCCCACTTAATTCTTAGGCTTTCTTCCTTTTTCTACATTCTTTTTTCTCAAACAAATTGGTGCCAAGGGATTTATCTTCAATTTCGCTGATTCTGTCTTCCATTGTTTCAGTTCTGTTCCTATATCCTTCTATTGAGTTGTCTATTTCTGAAATTTTATCGTTAATCTTTTGGATTTTAGTTTCTGTTTTGAATGGCTTCTAATTGCCTATTTATTTTGTCATTTTATTCTTGTATTGTTTTCTAGAATTCTTCTGTTGCTTTGTCTGTGTTTTCCTTGATTTTATTTATGTTTTCCTTGGTTTTGTCTGTGTTTTCCTTGATCTGTTTCTTGATCTCTTGGAGAGCCCTGTACATTAGTCTTTGAATTCCTTATCAGTTCGTTCCATTGCCATTTCTTCCTCTGGGAGGTTTTCTGGTTCTTTATTTTGGTCATTTGCTGAAGCCATCTTGTTCTGATTCTTTATGTGATTTGATAATGTCTGTTGTCTCTGAGGCATCAAGAAGTTATTATATTTATTTATTGTATCTTTGTTTGCTGTGTCCAGAATTTTTGTTTTGTTTTGATATAACCAAGTAGGCTGGGGGTGTATGCCACTTGGTCGCTAATCTGTCTTGAAGCTTTCACCTCCTGTCTCTGGGTGGGTGGGGCAGCGACTGGGTGTGTGAGCATGGGTCTCTGTTTACTGGTCTTGCGGGGATGCTAAGGCTGTAGCTGGCATTTCTGGTGAGGTGATGTATCTGTCTGGTGGTCTCCTGGCCAAGAAGCAGGGGGTGTTCTCCCTCATTGCTGGGTTGGGTGTTGTGTGTGCACTCTGCTGATTGCTGAGTGGTTAGGGCAGGGATTCCCAGGTTGTTGGTCACAAGGTGGGTGGTGCAGAAACTCTCACCAATGGTTCCAGGTGGGCAGGGCTGCACAGGGGTGTGCAGAACAAGCACAAGCCTCTGGTTATGGGGAGGGTGATGTGGGGGTGAAGCAAGGGGTATGTTGCCTGTCCATGGGTGCCCAGTTGGAGGGTATGCCAATTTGCTAGAGCACATCGCTGGGGAGGTTGTGCAGCCAGTCCTTGGGCTCCCAGCGCAAGTCCCTGGAGGGTGTGGGAGGCACCTCCAGTGCTGCAGGAGGCACTGCAGAACTGTGGGCCCCTGGCATGAGTGGCTGGAGAGGGCAGGCAGTTCCACTGGCACTGTAGGAGGTACTTCAAGACCATGGGCCCCCAGCACAAGTGGCTGGAGGGGATGGGAGGCTCTGCTGGCACTGCATCTGACCACTTCTTTATTGTTATTATCCCATTTTCACTGTCACATTCCCAATATAGTTTTCCACCAGAAGGGTTGTGATAGTATTCCAATTTGTAGCACTGCATCTAGCCACAGTCCTTCCATCTAGTCTATAATTTGTTGCCATATTATATACCTAAATCACAATTCTCATCACTTCTCTCATCTGTGATATACATATATCACCAATTATATATATATAAATTTTTCTTATTGACTCAAGATCAATTGAATTCTTTCCCTGGCATGCAAGGACATCTCAATTTCTAGAATTTTGAGATTCTAGATTTTTGTCATACTTTTCTTATCCCTACTATTGGACTTTATTACTCAGAGGACGAGGACTATGTCTCACTCATCTCTGAATCCCTCGTAGTGTCTTGTACATTAAGAGTGTTCCATGTTGAAAGGCTGCTAAGTGTTGAGGGACATTTTAGATAATAAAACACAGCAATTCGGAATACTTAGAGGACATCAAATTTAGCATAGAAGTTCTCATTCTAAAATTATTACCTGAACTGGTCCATTAAAAATTGAAGAAATTCCTTTATTTCATTCATATGACTGAAGCTAGGAAGGTGTGCTCCAAGCGATTGGCAGAATCTTTCAGCTTCTTCCCAGTTCCTCTTTCTCACAACTCTTTCTATATGAAACAGCTTAACAAAACATAATGTTAATTGGTTTTCTGGCATAATCATAAAGAATTCATAGTTTTCAAGTGAATTATAGTCAAATGCGTGGGCCCCTGACGTGGATTCTTATCGGCGTAATGGAAGCGTAGGAAAATGAACATACACCGTGACACAGGCAGGTCCTGCTTAGAGTGTGGACTAGAAGCCAGCACTGGTGCCAAGAGTCACTGGTTCTAGATGGAGGACCTTCCTCAACCAGGCTGGGGAGCTGCTCCAACAAGATACTACAGTTCTCCTGCATTCCTAAGACCTTGAACAATAAACCGAAGCAACGGATAAGGCTCTAAAGGGATACATATAAATGCTTTGGGAGTAGACTTCTGCAAAGAAGTATGCTAACAGTATAATCTTGAACATAAAACACTGAGACCTGCATGAGTGTCAGGCTACTTTCTGATGAATCAAAGGACAGTCTTAACTGGTATGCAAACACTGATGGAAGTTAGCAAGGCAAAACCTGCCACTTTAGACTCTTTCTTTGGTTTATGATGACTAATTTTAGGCAAAAAGAGCCGTAGTGATTTCAAAGGAAGAAGAGGAGAAGTAGAGGGAGAAGATGACACAGAGTAGATTGAATTATTGGTCCTGATTTTTCACTCCCCTGTAATATAATTCCACATTCTTGCCATGGCCTCCTGGTAGGCTGAGTATACTTCCCTCTACCTTGACTTGGGGCTTGTCCGTGTGACTCACCGTGATCAGTGGGATGTTAGTAGACGTGAAGTGAGCAGAGGGCTGAAAAGTGCTTATATGGTTGGGCTTGTCCTCTCAGGCTGTGATTTACCATGAGAAGAATAAACTCAGGTAGCTGCTGTCCCTTCAACCTGAGCCCCAGATTGAAGGGCAGCAGACCCCAACCCACAGCCTGGAGCCCAGCCCACATGACCCACAGTTGGAATCAGAGATGACCATACAAGCCAAACCAGATCAATCAAACCCTAGATGACCCTGAGATCTGGGAATGAGAATAAATGTTTGTTGTCATAAGCCACTGAATTTTGGGGTGGTATGTTACGGTTTGTTTGTAGGAATAGATGGCTATTGTTGCTGAGTGCCGTTGAGTCAATTCCAACTCACAGCGACCCTATGTAACAAAGTAGAACTGCCCCATAGGGTTTTTTTGGCTATAATATTTACAGAAGCAGGTTGCCAGGTCTTTCTCTCACAGAGCTGCTGGGTGGGTTTGAACCACCCACCTTTCAGTTAGTATCCAAGTGCTTAATTAACCATTGCACTAGCAGGACTCCTTAGGTGAATCATACAGACATTAAAATAGTTTTTTTTTTCTTTTTTACATTATAAGAGGTGATGAACTCTTAATCTGAGAATAAGAACCAGAGGGATATGAGAATCATAAACAGTGTCAGCATGGCATGCAGCCCACTCAACTTCCTATAAACAAAGATTAGGGAACTATCCTAAAGAGCCCTGCTGGACATACGCAGGGTGTGGGGATGAACGCTGACACCAGCGGTTCATTAGACAGGCAGGGAATGATGCCTGCAAGGGCTCTGTGCTCCAGAGCATCTTTGTTTGGTTACATATGTCTATGGGGAGGAGCATAATTTTGTACAAGGACATAGACTAGGATAGTAGAAAGACAACTTCATGGAAGCATCTAACAAGAACGTTATTTTACCTTGTAACAAGAAAGGCCTGAGGGGAAACTATACCATCCTTCAGGACAGGGGTCACTAGGCTTGGGAGCAGCTTCCTCAGGCTCTGGGGGTTCACTCATTTTCTTGCAAATTGAAAGTGCTCTGAAGTTTCTGCAGTCTTTCACCTCCCACTTTCCAAGTGACTTTCCTGTAGACATAGCTACGCACCCGCCTGGAAAAGCTAAGATTGAATTGGAAAAATTAATTAAAAATTACATTCTTAAATTAAAGGCTAAACATTTCCTAGTGTCTCTACTCTTTGAGCCAAGATGAGGAGAGACAGTAGAAAAGAAATTAGAGAAAACAGTGGAAAGAAATATGTTATTCAATATAATGATAGATTACATAGAGTGTTTACTACTTGCTAGACAGTATTCAAAGATTAAAGTAATTAATCCTCACAACAAACCTATAGGGTGGATTCAGTTGTCATAACTGAGGTACAGTGAGAAGTGTCTTGTCTAAGGTCACACTGTTAGTAAACGGTTAAGCCAGGATTTAAACCCCAGTGGTCTGCTTCCAGAGCTGTACCTTAAACCACTATGCTGTTCGGGATAGCCTAAGTGGTTCAAATTATCTTAACAACTTTGAGTTGTTAAGCAACTTAATAAACATCAAAACAAAACTCTTCTCAGATTCAAATCTAAAGTAAGGGGTGGTACAGTAAAGGTAGAAGACAGTATATAGTAACCTATATTTATTACTTATTTTATGCCAGGGAATAACGTCATTCATTTATAACCACTTTGAAAGGTAGTTTGTGTTATCAGCTCTATTTTCCATATAAGAATAAATGACTTGCCCACAATCATACAGTTAGTGAGTGGTGGAGTCAGGATTTGAACCCAGATTTGTATGGCAAAAGGCCATGCTCCCTTTTCCATTTTACCACACTGCCTGAAGTGGGCAGAAGACAGGAAGAGTCACTTACACTGGAAAGCACTGAGGACAAATTCTATCCTACTAAACAGCCAGAACGCTCCTTAGAAGCAAAGATGGCAAGACTTCATCTCATATACTTAGGACATATTCTCAGGAGGGACCAGTCCCTGGAAAAGGACATCATGCTTGGTAAAGTAGAGGGTCAGTGAAAGAGAGGAAGACCCTCAATGAGATGGACTGACACAGTGGCTGCAACAATGGGCTCAAGCATAACAACGATAGTGAGGATGGCACAGGACCGGGCAGTGTTTTGTTTTGTTGTACACAAGGTCACTATGAGTCAGAACCAACTTGACAGCACCTAACAACAACAAACAGAGAAGCCATATGATCTCATGGCTCTTATCCATGGCCAGCAAGAGGAACAGGGAACCAGGAAGAATAATGCTGTACCATCCTGATGGGTGCGCTATTGTTTCCCTGTTCTCTCTCCCTATCTGTGGCTTGCCCACGATAGACCAAGCTGGAGGATCTTGGGAGAAATAATGGTAAACAGAGCTTAATGGCAGCCTTCCTGGTTATGGGGCTGAGGGAATCGCCATTGTAGCCACTTCCTGAGCAGCTCTCCAACCACTGAAACTCATCCGTGAAGAATGTGACATTTACTCTGATTAAAATGTTTGAGTGCCTATAAAAAATACTACATATTTTACACATTAGAATATCTCTAAGGTGATTTAACTAGGATTAATGTCTGTGTCCTCCATCTTCCTCTATAAGTAAAAAGATGACTGTATTCATGTATTCTGGCTCAAATCTACAAAAGAAGAGTCAAATTAGTAATTGTTTTATAATGATTCAACTAATATACAAACTGAAAGTGTTTTTTTTCGATTGTTTAACAAAGGAACACAGAGTTAAAAGTTCACTATAATAATAATAATAACAGGTAGCATAGAGATGGCCACATCTGCTAGTTATTATCAATACCACTTACATTTATGGCGATTGTCTTAGTCATCTAGTGCTGCTACAACAGAAATACCATGAGTGGATGGCTTTAACAAAGAGAAATTTATTTCTTCAGAGTAAAGTAGGCTAACAATCCAAATTCAGGGCGTCAGCTCCAGGGAAAGGCTTTCTCTCTTTGTCGGCCTTCTCATCAATCTTCCCGGACTAGGAGCTTCTCCATGAAGGGACCTCGGGTCCAAAAGACACACTCTGCTCCTGGCACTGCTTTCTTGGTGGTATGAGGTCCTCAATTCTCTGCTTGCTTCCCTTTCCTTTTATCTCTTGTAAGGTAAAAGTTGGTGCAGGCCACACCCTAGGGAAACTCCCTTTACATTGGATCAGGGATATGACCTGGGTACAGTGGTGTCATAATCCCACCCCAATCCTCTTTAACGTAAAATTACAATCACAAAATGGAGGCCAACCATACAATTCTGGGAATCATGGTCCAGCCAAATTGATACACACATTTTTGGGGGGACATAATTCAAACCATGACAGCGATGACCAAGTGTCACAAATATTGTGGGGCAGTCCCTATTTCAAATATTGTGTTCGATTATAAACTCACATGTTAAAACTTTTCTGTTAGGAAAAAAAAGGTCTTTGTGATCATATTAGACAAGCACAAGAAAATATAAATAATTAAAAAATGAGAAAAGTGGAATGCTTTGTAACTGTTGTCTTATACCGCCTGTTGTTTTATACAAAGTCACATCTTTTAAAAAGCACTGGATTGGAAGTTAGGAGATCTAGATTCTATTAATTCAATAACTAAGTGACCTTTGTCAAGTAAATCACCTTTCTAAGCCTCTGTTTTCTTAATTCTAAAATCAAATGTCAGTTTAATAGACTTAGCTTAATAGACTTCTGAGGTCTTCTCTGGCTCATGTGTTCTAAGATTCTATGGCTAATTATGGTCAATGCTTTAGGCTGGCTGGAGAAAGATTAACCAATTTTCCAAATGAATGATACCTATAATATATTCTTTTCTTATTTCCAACCCACTGAGAATAACAGAAGTAAACATATTCAGTTTTGGAGAAAGAAGTTAAAAAGCAAAGATAAAAATATAAAGAGCTTTACCATGAGGCTTCTAGGTTCTATTTGATACTTACATGGAAGAGATAAAAAAACTCAAAATGCTGGCTCTAGCCCTATGCCATTAGATGGTGTTTTCTGAGAACTGAATTTTCTAACTACTTTTATTGGGTTATTCCCAAGGATTTAATAGGGAAGACACAGTCACTGTTTCAGACTTGGAAAACAGAAGAAATTACCAGCTTCTGTTCATTGACATTAGAACAAACTAGAGGGCAGTGAATCATAGCATGTCATAGTTCTTGTGGGAAAACAAAAAGAGTTAACGATTCATGAATTTCTACAAAATTATATACGCTTACTATCCAAAATACTGATATATTTATTTTCTCCCTCACATTTCAAAGGTAAGTGAGGAATATATTTGAGGAAGATGCTGCATTTCATAAGTCACTGTATTCTACTACTTAAATACTACGGCACTCACCTGGCTCATGATAATTCCAGTTGGAAAAGGTTACAGCCCGCTTTATTCCACCTACACTTGCCCAACTATACTCTCCACGAGAGTCGACATCTCTCAGGCCAGTCCAGAAGTATTTTCTTTGAAATTTATCATACTTTTTAATCATATCATTCAGGTATTCTTGCTCAAATCTATACAAAAAGAGTCAAATTAGTAATTGCTTTACAATGATTAAATTTATATATAAACTGAAAATGCATCTGTTTCTTAGGAAGGTTGTTTAACAAAGGAATTCAAAGTTCACTAGTACATTTTACTGATGGCCACACCTGCTAGTTATAGTCAGATTACAGTTGGTTCCAAAAGGGACATTATCCGCGTAAATCTTGTAACAGGTGTCTCCGTGTCTCTTCCAGCCCTAAACCAGAACAGAAATATTGTCACATTGTTTTCCAGACTTGATGATGTTCCTGTAAAAAGCAAGGCTCTGCTACACTGATAACATAACTTGTAGAAGCTGAGTGCCTGGCTGGTGAATTCATACATGTGATGAGGGTGGGGTGCAATTTCATAGCTAACCTCTACAAGACTGTGAGCCTATGTCAGGCAGAAGTTGCTTCTTAATTCTCTTTATGCCTAGTACTTGCCTCATCATAAGAGTATAACAGTTGTTGAATTATTTTTGAACAGGAATAAGTGAAGAAAATAAATCTATCAGTATTTTGGATAGTAATTATACACATTTTTGTAGAAATTCATGAATAGTTAATCTTTTTCCTATAACTCTTCATTTTCCCACAAGAACTAAGACATGCTATGATTCACTGCCCTCTAGTTTGCTCTAATGTCAATGAACAGAAGCTGGTAATTTCTTCTATTTTCCAAGTCTAAAATTGTTTAAGTTTCAACTACCATCCCTAACCAAGAAGGTGCAATACCACTTAAGAAAATTTACACAGGGGTTTTAACATACCTCATTCGGAGGACACATCTTATCAGATCCTGCATCATTTATTTTTTCTCCCTTTTTCTTACATGCATATTTAAGTTTCTCTTCACATGATTGGACTTTCCACTGACCTAGCTTTTAAAAAACAGGAAAAAAAAGTTTGCTTACAAAAGAAATTATTTCTGAAGTATTTAGAATTGAACCGCGATTTGTTTTAAATCAGGACAGTTTCTTGTCACTAAACACTGAGAGAAAGAGAGAATGAATGTAAGTGAATGATTAAATCTAAGAACATAGTCCTAGAAAATGATGCCCAACAGGCCTGCAAGGTCGTGGCTCACAGTTACCTCAGTATTGCATCATGATCAAAGTGGGGAGGAATCTCATCTGCTTATAAGAATGACAGTAAAACTATCAAAGGACACTAAATACAGAAGTTGAAGAGAGAAGAACTCAATCCACAAACAGTTGCCAGCATCCTAGTTTTTTGCCATATGACATGGCCCAAGTTTGTCCACAAGCTAAAAACTTTTGGGCATGGTATCTAACCTCTTTCTCTCAGTTTCCTTGTGTTTTAAATAATGGTAGTTAGAATAGCTCCTCTCCAAGAATTCTAGAATCAAAAGCTTCTTCCAACTCTACCTCAGCCTAGACTTCAAAGTTCTCTCTTTCAAATATGCTACTCAACATTAATTTTGTTTAACTGACAAAGTCACTTTGCTTTCTTCAAATTAAGTTGTAATAAGTCAATTGTGATAAGGATCAGTGGAATGCTGTCTAGGTATGCTATAAGTTCATTCTTACCCATGAGACCTCATTTCCCTCTTTGATACTCTTCCAAATACATCCTGGATATCTTTTTAAATAGAGTGACACCCTTCTAAATATGTTTTCACTACGGAAACACTTCTAAGTACACATACCACTTATTGCTTCCACATTAAGTCTCTCTAGAAGTTTGCATGACACAGTTAACCTCCTGAACAATTGGGAGTCCACAGGAAAGTGACACAAATAAATATAAGAGGTACATATGTACTTTCTGCTCAAGCTACAACCTATTTTGGGCTCTCAATTACAGTGTGTTCAATAAATGTTTAGTCATTCTACTGGGCTAAGATGATCTCTAACAAAGTTAGACCTAATTTTTTAATAAAAACATTTTTTTACATCTCAAAGCACGGTAAGTATAGATTTTAAGCTGAACATGAATTCAGAAGATGGGATTTTTTTCAGGTTAAATTGTGGCTACATGCTAAATATCACAGTTATGGCAGAAAGGTGGAAGGAGATCCTGATGCTGAGAGAAGGCAGGTTATAAGAACCAATTTGGAAAAAAAAAAAGAAAAAAAAATCTGAGTCCTAAAGGGGTTCTCGGAATCTTTTTCAGACCAGAGCAGATGCTCCCAGATAGGAAGTGGACTGCTTATATGGAAATTGCTTTGTCTTTTTTTCAGTAGTTATAGGAAAGACAATCTACAGGACCTTTTATTATCTTTCCCAGCTTATACACAAATATCTCAACTAAAATAATTTTAATATTATTATAAGGTATAACAATAAAAATATAATTAAACTACAGGAGGTTTCTTACCTTTCCTAAATAGCAAACACAGTTGGGAGTCTTATTGTAGGGAACATTTGGCTCATTCTCATCCCAATATGTTAGAGTAACTTCAGTACCATCTGACCACTGAAACAAAGTTGGTATATTTATGTTCTTAAGACCCGTCCATATTTCTTCTTTGGCATCTTAAAAAAAAAAAAAAAAAAAAAGAGTCTTATTTGTTTGGTTTCACTCAGTTACATACTTCAAAATGTAGATTGTTACTGATTTTTATATTCTGATATGAGATTCTAAAGGCCTTGATGGTATTCTTGAATAACCTGTTAAAATGTTGATAAGGCCACCAGGTTGGATAAGGAAGGCTTTTCAGGTCACTTATGCAGGTAATGAATGTATCTAGGTAGAACAGCTGTGTGTTCCTGACATCTGGCTTAAATAAACTTTGCCTTATGGGAATTAGTGAAATTTTATAAATGCAATCATAAACACTGCAATTAGAATAAGAGTATTGTCCACCACTGCCCTGAATGACTAATGCTGCCTTCACAGGTAAGCAATTAACACAGCACTTGGCACAGAATAATGACTCACTCAACAGGCATCTACTATTAGCTATTATTATTAGTGGATCCTAGGGAGAAGGTCTAGTAAGTCAGTCTAGTATATTTTTGTTCACCAGTCTTTAGCTTTCAAATAAATACAAAAGTAAAATAATCATCACTTATGTGTCTGTCAGTTTAAAAAGAATTTAGCTTATGAGAAAGGAGGGATTACTCAGTCTATAGTTGTGCTGTCAAATTGGTAGCCGCTACCCACATGTGGCTATTTAAATTTAAGTGTAAATTAATTAAAATAAATAAAAGGAAAAATTAAGTTCTTCAGATGCACTAGCTACATTTCAAATGCTCAAAAGACATGTGGCTGCCGTATCGGACAGCACAGATTATAGAACAGTTCCATCATTGCAGAAAGTTGTGTTGGACAGTGCTGATCTATAGGATCAAATTCTAAGCTTTTCATTCTTACTAAGAGTCTGAAAATAAGAAGACTTTAAAATGTTTCAAACCTCTCAGATAGGATATATATTTTTTAAACTTACCCCCATTGTGGAGTTTTGAGACAACCACCTCCACATCTGCTAAAGAATGAATGCTGATTAGGTCACTGCTGAGGGCTTTGCATTTCGCATGTGCCTCATCCCAGGAACCACTTTCATTTGCCAGCAGATAGCAAAATCCATTATTTGGCAGCCACTTTGAATCACAGTGGGTATCTGAATATGTCCAAACATCTAGGGGGAAAAGCAGGTACTTATATTCCAGCAAAGATACATCTATTTTGAATCAATAATATTACAGATTCTTCTTTCTTGAATTGTAAGGTTTCTGGAAAACTGGGGACTGTGATGTCAGAAAGTACAGTAACAAGAATTTATGTGGTGCCAAATGTATACATAGCATGATAAGAATCAATGCAGGGAGTCAGATAATAATGTGGCTTAACAAACGTGACACAAATGCGTTGCATGGCTGGGCACAGAATGTTGAGGGGATGAAGACAATTGAGGGAGAGATTTCCCTTAGTCCTAGCAGACAGAACAAAGGCATGGGGTAAGCCGGTTGCTGGCAAATCTTGTTCTGCATACAGGATTTGTTAGGTTCCCCTCCAGCCTCTGCCTTTGAGAAGATTATAACGAGGTCGAGCCTCCTTTTCATACACGGTCGGCTTAGCAAGAGGATGTGCATTAATGCCCACTGCTGAACAAAGAACAGGCAGAGATTCAAGAAACAGAGTAAGACATCTATACATTCACATTCAAGAGATGGCAGCAACTGAGGGAGGGGGCAAAGGGCATCTTTGCATCTCTCCTTTCCTCTCCTCTGCTAGACCTGGAGTTCTCATGGAATTAATGATTTTTTGTTTTGACCACAACAAAACTCACTCAAGTGAAGGTCAAGAAAGACTACAGAAAAAGGGTAAGGTATGAAACTAAACAAAATACTCTTACCCCTCTTTAAAAAATAGAAAGTGATTCAGTTACTTAGACTTCATAAATTCTGAACCACTCGGAACATTTGCTGTAAGAAAACACAGTATCTTAAAAAGGTGAACAATTTATATCTTTTAATAACAAAGGAAAAAATGCAGGTTCAGCCAGCCTCACATTTGCAAGATAACTCAATTAACTTCAAGGTTTTGAAATAGCATTTATTTTTTACAATTATGTTAAAGAAACACAGAAAAAAAATCACCCATAATTGAACTTAAAACAATAATTTTCATATTCTAGTCTTTGTCTCTATGAATACATATTTTTACAAGATTGAAATGATAAGTAGGCATATCATTTTGTTCTGCTCTTTGTACTTAAGACCATATTTTCCTGCTGGCACAATTATTTTAATAGCTGCATCTTATTCAATCATGTGGAAACATCACAATTTACTTAATAATTGCTACTGCAAGGTATTTACTTAATCTATCATCAGTCTAGTTTATTTTCATTTACGCTGTCTTTTCTATTATGCCTTTTGTTATACGAACTAAATTTGGTTTGAATCAGCTTGGAAGATAAATATTCATTCCCCCTTATTATCTTAAAACATTCCCCTACATTCTTTATTTTACATATCTATTTTTCCCCTTAAAATAGTAGCTTCTAGTCCTTTTTGGATGACAAGAAATGTTATGCTTTATTCCCTTCTTTCACAATTCCTGAAAGCAAGAAGTTTTAAAACCTCCCCTTTTCCTCCCAGTTTTGAGTATTAGCTTTTCTGATTCCATGGGGACTTAATCAAATGCCAGATGTATGTTGAGTCCTGTGCTTGACAGCTGGGGTAGTCCTCTTTTCTGCTTTTTCAGAGTCCTCAAACTTCGTCACTCCTCACAAACTGCAGCTGTTCTTATCTCTCACTCATCCCCAAACTCCCTGGAAAACCTCCCTCCTTGTACATGTTTTGTCCTTATGCACCTCTCTGATTTCACCTGCTTTTTCAATACAAAGCCCTAAAGAACGAGCCTGGCAAAGAAGGATAGAGGAAGGGTGGGTGTTGTGGGTCAAGGGTAGGAAAGCCTGGGAACACTCCTGTTAATTTTTGACTTAACAAAGGGCATGCAATATAGAAGACCTTCCTCTAGAGCAGTGGGTCTCAACCCTGAATGTGCATCAGAATCACCTGGAGGGCTTCTTAAAACACAGATTGCCCACTTCCACCCACCCACCCCTAGTTTCTGACTCAGTAAATCTGGTTAAGTGCTTAACTACTAGCTGAAAGGTTGGCAGTTCCAACTCACCCAGAGGTGCCTTGTAAGATAGGCCTGGTGATCTGCATCTGAAAGGTCACAGCCTTGAAAACTCTATGGAGCAATTCTACTCTGCACACATGGGGTCATCACAAGTTGGAATCAACTTGATGGCAACTGTCATGGATTGAATTGTGTCCCCCAAAAAATGTGTGTAGCAACTTGGCTGGGTCATGATTCCTAGTATTGTATGATTGTGTTAACTGATGTGATGTCCTTATGTGTTGTGAACTCTACCACTATGATGAGATTATACGTGATCTCCTCATGTGTTGTAAATTCGATCACTGTGATGAGGTTATACTGATGAGGTTGACAAGATCAGTGTCTTAATGCAATCTCTTTTGAGATATAAAAAAGAGAAGTGAGCAGAGACACATGGGAACCTCATACCACCAAGAAAGCAGTGCGGGCAGCAGAGCACGTCCTTTGGACCTGAGGTTCCTGCTGAGATGCTCCCAGACCAAAGGAAGACTGATGCATCACAAGGACCTTCCTCCAGAGATGACAGACAGAGAAAGCTTTTTCCTGAAGCTGACACCCTGAATTTGGACTTGTAGCCTACTGGACTGTGACAGAATAAACTTCTCTTTGTTAAAACCATCCACTTGTGGTATTTCTGTTGGAGCAGCACTAGATGACTAAGACAGCAACTAACAACAACAAATCTCGGATGGGTCCTGAGACTTTGCATTTCTAATAGGTTCCCAGGGAATGGTGATGCTCCCGGTCTAGGGACCACACTTCAAGAACCACTGCTCTACAGAAAAAAGCCACTTGTGCACAGAAACATATTTCCTATCTAGAATATCTCTGCTTTCTTATGGGCATATGCATATTTTTCCTTAATATTTTTCTTTGCCTCAACCAAGCATTATTCATATACAGCTTGTAACATCTAAACACACCGGGTCAGAATCAAAAGCTTTTCTGCACTGGCAGCAATAGCTATCTGAAATGGATTTATCTAACTTTACAGAACTGATTTCAAGACCTATTTGTATTAGGAAGTGAAAAAGATACCTGTTAGCTCCACTGTATTATTTAATGGTTTCTTGCAGACATAGGGCAGTTGAGCTTCACAGGAAAAACTCTGCCACAGACCAGACTCAGCATCCATTCTTGCACAGCTTGATGTCCCTATAGTAGGTGCCCTTGGCATATCTTAAATAATAGAGTTTTCAAAGAGTTAGAAGTGGGAGAAGAGACATTTCAAATTCAGTTAGAAAAAATAATTTGATTTCCTAATCTGCTTTTTGGGAACCCATAATACAGTTAAAAATTTTTAATTAAATTAAAATGTACAGGTTTCAATGGACAATCGTGTGCTTAAATATACCTTTCTTCTAAAATACAGGATACAGGGGGGAAACACCGTAATATCTTGAATTTAAAAAACAAAAATAAACTTCTGCCCCCGAAAAAACTACCATGTCACATCATGCAGCCAGCAGCTCTTAATCTACTACTACGTACAACAGAAATACTAATTTATCACTCTATAATGTCTCTAAGGTCTTGAGTTCAAGACTATGTTATCTGCAAATATTCTACTTACTAAAATAATAGAGTATTAAGTGTTTACTAATAAGGAAATTTTAGTTAACTAAAATGACTAATTGGTATTTTATTGCACTTAAGGGTCGCTATGAATTGGAATCCACTCTTCAGCAACAGGCTTGGTTTGGTTAATATTATACGTGTGCCAAACACTTTTTTACTGAAGTTAGTGTTAACTTTCAGGTTCAACATTTGTCAGAAGCCATAGATAATATTTTTTAAAAAGTACCCAATCCTTCCATTTGGAGAAAAAAAATCTTTTGGCTAACTAGATTTGATTTTGTTTGTTGTATTCACTACAAAATTTTCTTTGAGGTATTTATTTGTGTTATAAATATAACATTATGTTGTCAGTGTTTGGGTGCTATGGTGGGGAGACCTCAAGAGTTTGAAAATGAGGCAATATTTCCATATTAAAGCTAAATAACATATGAAACACAATATGGGACAATTATAGATATGTCAAGTCCCCTAAGTGACACAGAATGGCTCCAAGGCCATGTGTTGGGACTCATTTTGCTCTTACCTAAAAATCCAGGTTGCTCTAAAGGTTAGGGACAAATGCTCAATTGCTCATGGTGTGGTTCAACTTGGCTATAACAGTACCACAATAAAGAATGGGCTAGGAAAAAAAATTCTTTGGAGAGATAACCATAACAAGGGTTGTCAAGATTGAAACTTTCATAAGCTCTCAGTAAGTAGGAAGCTCTTTTTTTTTTTTTTTAAAAAACTTTTCCTCTGTGCCTAGTGGGTGGGGAATAGAGCAGTTACCTGGATCCCAGTTGAGAAAGTTCAAGGGCTTGTGATCTGACCATTCCCAGCCTCTAGCAGAGTACAGCTGATTTAAGCCAATCCAGAAAATTCTAGCAATGCCTTCTTTTTCTGTAAAAAAAAATCATTTAAAAATGACAAATTTACCTAAGTTATGGTCTAAGTCGGGCAGCAAAAAAATCTGAAAGCTTTCACTTTAAGGCAGGAATCCCTATGGGAGGCTGTCTATCCAACAAAGGCAGGTGACACTAACAGACAACAAAACTTTAGACTACTGAGAAACCCAAAGGCTGATAATTTAATTGTTTTCTGATTCCTATTCCGATGTACTGAGTTTCCCATTAGCTTGTCCAATTCCCTTTCTTCTAAGAGCAGAATTTGCTCAGAGTAGCACTATCTACTTTTAACCTCTCTGTACTGATATATGAAAACCCTGGTGGTGTAGTGGTTAAGAGCTACATCTGCTGACCAGAAGGTCAGCAGTTTGAATCCACCAGGCACTCCTTGGAGACTCTATGGGGGCAGTTCTACTTTGTCCTATGAGTTGGAATTGACTCTGTGGCAACAGGTTTGGTTTTTGGTGGTTTTTTTTGTACTGATATAGATTCATCAAAAGCAACTTCAATTGTTCATCTAGATTTTGAAGATCTGATTGTATTCCAGACTGACGATTTAAATTCATTAAGCACGCTTATTTGCCAGGTACCAGGGATATAAAAAACAAAAGACAAATTCCCTGCGTTCATGGGGAGTTCAGTCTAGTAGAGGGAAACAGATATAGGTCCCATAATGACAAAGTTTTACAGGTACTGACTTAGAAATATGTACAGGAGCTGTTTTAATAGAATATACGGGCCTAGAGTCCACAGGAGACGTTTAGACTGGGGATAAAGAATGGGATCTGGGCACACACACACACACACACACACACACACACACACACACACAGACAAATGCATGTGCTACCGTGGAGATGCATCATTCAAGTTTATCCTTTGGTAACCAGGTGCCTTCAGCAAAAAAGAGAGAGAAGGCAGAAATAATTTAAATAGCGAGGGCAACTGCCAACATTCTCGTTAATGTGCATATGCCCGCAAGCAATGGATGCAACCATGCTTGTATGGGTCTATGTATACTGGAAAAAGAATGGAAAGAATGTAGGAATTATTGTAAGGATTTTCCCACCACTGCCCAGGAAGTGAACAGCATCATTCAGGAACCTGGCAAGACTTCATCAACATCAAGAAGAAACTGAAGAATTAGTTGAGGGCCAGGTTGAAGGGTTACAGCAACTGATGAAAAGGTCTATGGAAGGCAAGGATGACGCTGACAAACAGAGACAGCAAATAGGTTGGAATCTGTAAAATTTGTTGAAATATTTCTAGCAGTAAAACTCTTGATAATAATGTCTCACATCCACCCAGGGAATTACGTACGATTTAGTACTGAGCACACATGCGAACATGTACACACACACGCACACATATGTATAATATAACCCACACCCATTGCCGTTGAGTTGATTCCAACTCATAGCAATCCTATAGAATAGAGTAGAACCGCACCATAGGGTTTCCAAGGAGCAGCTGGTGGATTCAAACTGCCGACCTTTTGGTCAGTAGCCAAGCTCTTAACCACTGCGCCATCAGGGCTCCATGTATAATATATATGTATATATTTATTACTGTGTGGTTTGCATACAGAAAACCATATATATACTTTAAGGGCTTTTCAAAGGTGATTTTGACTACACACAATGTTTGCCTTGCTGATGACTTTAGAACCCAAACGCCTGAATGTGGTAATTCCCCTGGAACTGAAACCCAGGGAGTGGAAGAGCTTCTGTGAGCAGAGCAGAACTATCAGCAGCAAAGAGGAAAGGAGTCAAGTTCAACAACCCCAACACCAACATTCGAGGGGTGGGCAGGAGTCTGAAAAGGCAGCAGTGGAGACATCAAAACAAAAAAAAAAACCTGTTGCGTCGAGTTGATTCCTACTCACAGCGATCCCATAGGACACAGTAGAAGTGTCCCATACAGTTTCCAAAGAGCGGCTGGTGGATTTGAACTGCTGACCTTTGGTTAGCAGCTGAGCTCTTAACCACTGTATCACCAGGGCTCCTAGCAGTGGGGATACCAAAAAAACCAAACCCATTGCCATCGACTCTATTCCGACTCAGCGACCCTATAGGACAGAGTAGAACTGCCCTGTAAGAGTTTCCAGGGAGCACCTGGTGGATTCGAACTGCCAACCTTTTGGTTAGCAGCTGTAGCTCTTAACCACTATGCCACGAGGGTTTCCACAGTGGGGATAGAGGCCCAATTATGCTCCAGTGGGAAGCAAATGGGAGTTTAGGAGTAAACTGCAAAGGTACACTGCTCTTTCCAGGAGTGTGTCTGCAAAAGAAAGATACAGGGCTGCAATCAGTGGTAAACAGGACCCAGGAAACAGATTTGTTTTTTTAAATGGTAGAAATCTAAACAAATTTAGAGACTGTTGGGAAGAAATCTGTAGATTGAGAGTAGATGAAAGTATGAGATGAAGGAAAAAGTAGTGTGAATACAACGCTTGGAGGAAAGACAGCGTTGAACAAGCTACGGAGATAACAGTACAGATACAGATAAATTTGTCAGTACGTGGGTGATAAATTAAGAGTTTGCCTCAATTTTCTAAAAAGAAAATAGATGGTAAAGATACTCTCCTAAGGAAGAAAATGGTATTTGCGTAGATGGCTTGAGGATAATGCTGAAGGGAACTTTGGATTCATCCTTTTCTTTCACCACACGTTAACATAAGCAAGGGCTACCAGCACTGGTATTCAATGACCTGAAGGTTTTAATCTAATGTAAGTTTTTCCTCATTAGTAAATGTAATTTTTCATCATTCTTAGAGAAGTCCAGGAAACTATGCCATATTTATGGTACTCCAGAGTCAATCATACACTGACACTCAGCATTCCTTTCATTTCTAACCAGGGGATACTATGCAGGTCCAATCTGCCCTATCCATCCCAAGTTCAATGCTGTCTTTTTTATGAAGCCTTTCAGACAACCCCAGCAGGAAGTGATCACTCCCTCTGAATAATCATATCACTTAACCTGCACACAGCAAGTACACATTTATAAGCACCAGTTGCTGTTAAGTCAATTCTGACTTATGGAGACCCCATGAGTGTGTCAGAGTAGAACTGTGTTCCACAGGGTTTTCAATGGCTGATTTTCTGGAAATAGATCACCAGGCCTTTTAGTCACACACATTAACCATTTGCACAACCCAGGTATTCCACATATTTATAATGGCACAGAATGATCCTTGGAAGGCATCAGGCTCCTGATTTGCTTCATTATGGTGTTCTATTGTGATCTGTATTGATGATGCATTCCTCATTGGAATCATAGGATTTTTAAATTATGACTGTGTTGGCAAACAATAATGTTCTTTATGTGTCCTATGCCAGGTGGATGTGAATGGGAAATGGATAAATGCTAAAGGTCCCAGTTGGACAAATATAAAGGGCAAGGGATTTCTTACATGGTCTGACCATTTCAGAAGCTGACCAATTTGAGACTGTCCTTACCACCCCCCTGCCCCATCACTGCCATCAAGAAATAGATGCTTGCTAGCATAAAGTTCCAAACACAATCTAATGGGTGGATCCACCAAGGTAAATGCTTCTTGTCTGTCCCAGAGATACCTGTTCAGACCTGACCCTATATTTCTATTCCTTCCACAGAATGAGAGACTACAGTAGGCCTGATAATAGTCATGGATCTGGGATGAGCCAGAGAAGAGCCTCTTCTGGCCACAGTCAGCAGGGTCCCTGACCTAAGACGTGTGCTAGCCTTGGGGTGCGTCTTGAAGTGATTCAGTGCAAACAGCCCACAAGTGTAGAGGTGGATTAGGAACAATGGAAAGGTGCTGTTCCTGCTCTGGGGACTGCTGGATCTCCTTTTGTATCTCTGGGGTGAATCTGTGATTAGAGACCCGGGAAAGGCCAGTGCTATGGAAAATCTGACTCTCAAACAAAATCCAGTGAGTGTAAGACACCAAATCCTCCCTATCACCAGCTCCATGTATTAGTACAACAAAATAAAAAACAAAACTAATTAGGTCCAGGGGGCAGAAAGTAGAAAGCAAGTTCTTTTAGATGGTATGAGACTTACCATCAAGGAGACTTCTCCTATTTTTCTGGCATTAGACCCAGTCCCATCCAACCACTAGCTACCAAACCCAGAGGTTGTTTGGGAATAACATTCTCCATTATGCTCTGTGTATGTACAACTTTTATTTCTCAGACTAGATCAAGCACTTCAATGGCAAAATGTCTATCTGATTCATTTTTGTTGGCCCCACCATCCCTAGCCCAATGTTTACACAGGGTAGTTTTCAGTAAAGGGGCATTTAATATTAATGTTAGTATCTAGAATATATAAAAAAAACTACAACAAATCAACAAGAAAAAGGCAAACAACTCAACAGAAAAATGGGCAAAAGTCATGAACTGAAAAATACAAAGCGAGAAGCCTGAATGCCTAATAAATACAAGAAAAGATGCAAAACCACATTAATTATCAAGAAATGCAAAATAAAAATGAAACACTATTTCACATCCGTCATATTGGCCAGTTAAGAAGTCTAATAACACCCAGTGTTAGCGGAGGTGGAAACTGATACAACCACTCTGGAAAGCAGTTTGGAATTTTTGATTAGAGGTGAAGAGATGGACACCCTATGACTCAGCAATTCCTACTCTAGACCTCTCATACATGTGAGCACAGTGAGGCATGTGCAAGGATGTTCCTTGCAGGGATATTTGTAATATCAAAAGCTGAAAACAATCTGTTTTTCAATAGGGGAATGGATAAATTGTGATTTATTCATCCAATAATACTATATAGCAGCATTTAACAATGGATAAACTTACATATGGGTAAATAAGATAGTATTTGTATCATTTTAAAACATACAGCAATAGTGTAATGAATACATATGTGTGTGGTGCAAATGGTTAAAATGCTCTGCTGCTAAACAAAAAGTTGGAAGTTTGAATCTATCCATAGGCACCTTGGAAGAAAGGCCTGGCAATCTACTTCCAAAAAATCAGTCATTGAAAACTCTATGGAGCATAGTTCTATTCTGACACACACAGGGTCACCATGAGTCACAACTGACATGCTGTAAAAGCCCTTGGTACACACCCTTCAGAATGATGGCTGTTTTGAGAACTGGGCATGAGGCTTTAACTTTGTTATCATTTTATTTCTTTAAACTGAGGAGGGGAGGGAGATCTCTACAGCAATACAAGAAAGTGTTAGTGCATATTTAACCAGGGTGGTGGTTATAAAAAAAAGGTCTTTTTTGTATTATTTTCTATTCTTATGATTTAAATTTCATAACTAAAATTCTTTAAATTATCACCTCCCTTGGGGCGGGTGCGGAGGGAACAAAGAAAATCCTATCCACTCAGTGTATCCATGTCATTAAATCTACTTTAAGACTTCTTAAAACTCTCCTTGCTCCTGCCCGGACTACATTCCTTCACTCAGATGTGAGGACTTTTTACTGAGGCCATCTAGTATCACTCGGCTGCCCATCTTCTTTACCTTTCTTGAGTTTTCTACTTTTCAATGTTCAAGGAGTTTAATGTTCACTTATTTTTCAAATCCTTTCACTTAGAATTAAGGCAGCAATTTTCTAGTTTCTGAACATCAATCTCTCTTTAGTCTCCATCACAAGATGCACTTTAAATGGATAGTATATATTTTTTTGCTTGTGGGTTTCAGTGTTGGAGTTTAAATCCAAAGAAAAGACCAAAAATATATGCACAAAACAACACATCTGGATATGAAAATATAAAGACAGTACCCTTACAAATTCCCCGATTTGCTCTACCACACACAAGTTAAACCTACCTTTAAGGTAAGTTAATTCGGCAGCACTGTTGATGCTCAGTAAGGCAGCTCCTTGATTCTGACATGAAATATAAGCTTCTTTCCAAGAAAGAGCCGTCTGGGTATTAAATTGGTAGCAACTTCCAATCTGCTCATTCTTTTCCCAATTATTTCCACAGCCATTTTCTGTTGATAAAAAGATACATCAGTGATCATAAAGTAATGGCATAATGTTTTCTACTATTGAGAACTCTTACAAATATTGCAATTCAATTTGCATACTCTTCGGGTCTGCTAAAATTGAGGCTGCCACCACTGGGCTGGAATATATTTTGATCCTTTGGTTACACAATGAAATTGAAGTCATAAGTGAAAGGTAGTCATAGTTTAGTCATAGTTCAGACATAAGTCTAGAGTTTTGGTGAAAAGATTCCAGCTGGTTAAAGGCTTCTACTCTCCCTGTATTCCTTATCAATTGCAATGCCTTGTTTCACCCCCATGTCCCTGCCTGCCCTCTGCCTAACAGTAGGAGTCTTCAGCTGTCCACCCAGTGTCACACCCCTAAGCTGATGGAAAACAAGCTCTCTTGAAGATATTGTCATAGGGGCACTCATGGTCGGCAGCAAAACCATCGGATGTGTGTGTGTGTGCAGAGACAAGCTGCTTAAATGGCCAAAATTCAGAGTCCGACGAACTATCTTACTTGGGAAACTGGGTCCAAGTTTCTCCTTAGTATTTTAATATATATATATTCAAAAATTATATATCATATTGTATATGAATTATATGGAGCCCAGGTGGAACAGTGGTTAAGAGCTTGGCTGCTAACCAAAACGTCAGCAGGTCAAATCCACCAGCCACTCCTTGGAAACCCTATGGGGCAGTTCTACTCTGTCCTATAAGGTCACTATGAGTCAGAATGGAATTATATAAGTATATGTACAGAGATGTAAATGAATATATGTATGTTATATAATGTTTTATGTAGCTATAATTACATATTCTTTAACAAGTATATAAAATGCATGTATCATTTCAGGAAAAAAACCCTTCAAGCTATTTCTTGGAATAGGTATACAGGTCTTGATATAACTGGTTCAAAAATATACTCAGAGCCTCCCATGCTCTCCCTAGGAGGAAGAAACCAATGCTGTTATGCCCCAAGTGTGTCCCAGGCTCCACTGGGTTTTTTTTTTCCAAAGGGCCTTGTCTTAGTCATCAAGTGGTGCAGTAACAGAAATACCACAAATGGATGGCTTTAACAAAGAGAAATCTATTTTCTCACAGTCTAGTAGGCTAGAAGTCCACATTCAGGGTCTCAGCTCCAGGGGTAGGCTTTCTCTCTCTGTCGGCCTTCTCATCAATCTTTCCTTGGTTTGGGAGCATCTCAGCGCAGGAACCTCAGGTCCAAAGGATATGCTCTGCTCCCAGCGCTGCTTTCTTGGTGGTATGAAGTCCCCTGTGTCTCTGCTTGCTTCTTTCTTTTATATCTCAAAAGAGACTGGCTTAAGATGCTATCTAATCTTGTAGATCTCATCAATATAACTGCCGCTAATCCATCTTATTACATCACAGTGATAGAATTTACAACGCATAGGGAAATCTCCCAGATGATAAAATGGTAGACAATCATACAATACCGGGAATCATGACCTAGGCAAGTTGGGAGATATTTTTGGGGAACACAATTCAATCCATGACAAGCTTCCCATAACCTAGTCACATATCACATGTTAGACTCATGGACCTTCAAGTTGCAAGGGCTCTCAGGGGTCATCCTGTCTAATACCCTCATTTCACAGATGGGGACAAAGATCTAGAGATGTCTGTAGAAAAGCTATAATCACAGCACTGGTCTCTGAGGCTGATCTTGATCTTCTGAATGGTGCTTCTTCTGTCACTTTTCAATGGCCTACATAACAACAAAGGCTGTTGTGACATTTGGTGAAATCAAATAGTGTGGATTCGCAAGCGTGCTGCCTAAAGGTTCATTATTACCTTTCTTTTCCAAGGTCTGTGAGTCTGGAAGCCTCCAGATGCATCGCAGAGTATTTGCTACAGAACACAGCCTCTAAGGTTTGAGAAACTTACAATCTTGCTTTTTCCCTCTGGGAGGTAGACATGAATGCATTAATAACCCTCCCAAAGGAAGCTAAAGGCAAAAAGACATACCCCAGTCAAGGCAGCAAGGTGTTGTTGTTAGGTGCCATTGAGTCTGTTCTGACTCGTAGCAACCCTATGTACAACAGAATGAAACACTGTCCAGTCCTGTGCCATCCTGACAATTATTGCTATGTTTGAGCCCACTGTTGCAGCCACTGTATCAATTCATCTCATTGAGGGTCTTTCTCTTTTTTGCTGCCCTCTACTTTATCAGGAATGATGTCCTTCTCCAGGGACTGATCCCTCCTGATAACATGTCCGAAGTACAAGAGACGAAGTTATCAAGGATTTCATTTTACTTAGATCCACAATTAGTCAAGAAATCAAACAACATATTGCATTGGGCAGATCTGCTGCCAAAGACCTCTTTAAAGTGTTAAAAAGCAAAGATGTCACTTTGAGGACTAAGGTGAGCCTGACCCAAGCCATGGTATTTTCAGTCGCCTCTATGCATGCAAAAGCTGGACAATGACAAGGAAGACTGAAGAAGAACTGATGCCTTTGAATTATGGTGTTGGTGAAGAATATTTAACATACGTGTACTGTACAGCCAGAATGCTCCTTAGAAGCAAAGATGGTAAGACCTCATCTCTTCTCTTTGATCTTCATCAGTAAGTGCTTCAAGTCCTCTTCATTTGCAACAAGCAAAGTTGTATCATCTGCATATCACAGGTTGTTAATGAGTCTTCCTCCAATCTTCATGCCAAGTTCTTCTTCATATAGTCTAGCTTCTCTGATTATTTGCTCAGCATACAGATTGAATAAGTATGGTGAAAGGACACAACCCCGATGTACACCTTTCCTGATTTTAAACCACACAGTATCCCTTTGTTCTGTTTGAACAACTGCCTCTTGGTCTAGGTACAGGTTCCACACGAGCACAATTAAGTGTTCTGGAATTCCCATTCTTTGCAATGTTATCCATAATTTGTTATGAGCCACAGAGTCAAAAGCCTTTGCATAGTCAATAAAACACAAGTAAACATCTTTCTGGTATTCTCTGCTTTCAGCCAAGATCCATCTCACATCAGCAATGATATCCCTGGTTCCATGTCCTCTTCTGAATCTGGCTTGAATTTCTGGCAGTTCCCTGTCAATGTACTGCTGCAACGGCTTTTGAATGATCTTCAGAAAAATTTTACTTGCGTGTGACATTAATGATATTGTTCGGTAATTTCTGCATTTGGTTGAATCACCTTCTTTGGAATGAGCATAAATTTGGATCTCTTCCAGTCGGCTGGCCAGGTAGCTGTCTTCCAAATTTCTTGGCATAGACAAGTGAGCTCTTCCAGTGCTGCACGTTTGTTGAAACATCTCAGTTGATGTCCTGTCAATACCTGGAACCTTGTTTTTTGCCAATGCCTTCAGTGCAGCTTGGACCTCTTCCTTCAATACCATTGGGTTTTGATCATATGCTACCTCCTAAAATGGTTGAACGTTGACCAATTCTTTTTTTTTTTTTAATTTAAATGAAGATACTTTAGATGAAGGTTTACAGAACAAACAGTTTCTCATTAAACAGTTAATACACATATTGTTTTATTGCATTGGCTAACAACCCCACGACATGTCTACACTGTCCCTATCACCAGCTTTCCTGTCCCCTCCTGCTTTCTAGTCCTTGTCCTTGGGCTGTTGTGCCCCTTTAGTCTCGTTTTGTTTTATGGGGCTGTCTAATCTTTGGCTGAAGGGTGAACCTCAGGAGTGACTTCATAACTGAGCTAAAAGGGTGCCCAGGGGCCATACTCTCAGGGTTTCTCCAGTCTCTGTCAGGCCAGTAAGTCTGGTCATTTTTTGTGAGTTAGAATTTTGTTCTATACTTTTCTCCAGCTCTGTCCAGGACCCTCTACTGTGATCTCTGTCAGAGCAGTCAATGATGATAGCCAGGCATCATCTAGTTGTACTGGACTTAGTCTGGTGGAGGGCGTGGTAGTTGTGGTCCATTAGCACTTTGGACTAATCTTTCCCTTGTATCTTGTTTTCTTTATTCTCCCTTGCTCCCGAAGGGGTGAGACCATACCAATTCTTTTTGGTAGAGTGCCTCTGTGTATTCCTTCCATCTTCTTTTGATGTTTCCTGCATCGTTCAATATTTTGCCCAGTGAATCCTTCAATAGTGCAACTCCAGGCTTGAATTTTTCCACAGTTCTTTCAGCTTGAGAAATGCCAAGTGTGTTCTTCCCTTACGGTATTCTAACTCCAGGTCTTTGCACATTCCATTACAATAGTTTGTCTTCTCGAGCCGCCCTTTGAAATCTTCTGTTCAGCTCTTTTACTTTATCATTTCTTCCATTTACTTTAGCTACTCTATGTTCAAGAGCAAGTTTCAGAGTCTCTTCTGACATCCATTTTGGTCTTTTCTTTCTTTCCTGTCTTTTTAATGGCCTTTTGCTTTCTTCATATATGATGTCCTTGATATCAGGTGGAGTGGGCATGAGAATCAGGAATCCTGGATTCTCGACCAGCTCCACAGGAAGGTAGTGTGACTCGAGCAGGTCACTTCATTGATGCTAGGCCTGCTGATTCTCACTTGAGAAATGAGGGGTTGCAATGAATAACCTCTAAGGTCCCTCCCATATCTAAAGTTTCTGATCTGAATGATAGACTTAAATGAAATTAATGCCTGGTTAATTAAACTCTGGAGCCTTGGTGGCTGTGATGGTTGTGTGTCAACTTTGCCGGGCCATAATTCTCTGTGTTTATATGTGATCATTCCCATGATTGAATCTGCTGTGAGTAGCCAATCAGTTGAAGGGGAGTTTCCTTGGGGGTGTGGCCTGCATCTGAATATAAGCAGATATTCTGGCTTTTTGCTTCCTCTGGATCCTGTGGCTGCCTCATGTTCATCTGACCTCCAGTTCTTGGGACTTGAGCTATCAGCTTATCTGCTAACCTTGGGATTTGTCGATCTTCACAGCCTGTGAGCTGAGCCCTGCTCTCCGACCTTCCGATCTTGGGTTCTCCAGTGGCTGTGGCTACGTGAATCGGGAGAAGCCTCTATCCTAATCCATGGACTTGGGATGTTCCAGCCTCTACACTCATATGAGCTGCTTCTTTGATATAAATCTCTCTATATATAGATTTATACACTTTACTGGTTTTGCTTCTCTAGAGAAACTCGCCTAAGACATTTGGTACCGAGAGTGGTTCTAGAGAAACAAAATTGTAAGGATAAGTTTTCTAAACTGGTTCTCAGGTCTGATTAGTCTTAAAGATGTTGATGACTCTGCTTCCAGCAGTAAAGAGGGCACTGCTAATCCATGGCATGAGGTGGTAATACAAATACGCAAAATATCACCACCGGCAGATCAGGTATTGGTGAAAGGCGAGGCTCAGGGTGAACACATGTGTGATATCTTTCTACAGTTTTGTCAGAATGAGAAGTATCAGGAAGCTGGTTGGTTGGTCCTACTTTCGCTAGACAAACTGGTGAAAGAAAGAGATGTGCTCAGGGCTTCAGAGTCAAAGCTTAAGTGCTGCATAAATGACCTCAAGGCTTCCACTTGTGCTTTGAAAGCCTTATTTCTTGTAGTAAGAGAGCTGAAATTGCTGAAAACCAAACCCACAGTCTTATTGTAAGAGTGGCTGAATTATAATGCCAGCTCAAATGCCAACCTCAAAAGGTGTCTGAAGTTAAAGTAAGGGCACTGATTGGGAAGAAATGGGATCCTAAAACTTGGGATGGGGACATATGGGCAGATAATCAGTAAGCTGAGGACACTGAGCCCCTAAATTCTGGTGAATCACTCCTACCAGCAGAACCACTCCCATCTGAAGAGATTACTTCATGTTTGTCTGCTAAACCACCCTGCCCAGAAAAACCATTAGTCCCTCCACTCCCATCTAATGAGATTAGCCCAAGCTGAGCTGTCTCAGTCTCAAAAGGTATGGTCATGACCTCTAGGGTTTCAAAGGGTGGAGTTGTCACTCAGATGGACCAGGAGAATGGTGCACCTAAAGCCAAGGAAGCAGAGTTGCTGTCCCAGTGGGCCTGGAAGGCAGAGCTGAATCCCAGAGCTGAGGGGTCTCCAATAAGAATCCGGAGACTGTGGCTAATACCTAGAGTCTGGAGGGCAAGGCTATTGTGTGAATGCTCTCAGAGAACAGAGGATTATTTTCAAAGCCTTGAGAGCTAATGTAATGTGTTCTGCTGACTTGCTTGGTGCCTGTTATCCCTTCTATTGTTCCAGTTTCTCCCATTTGTAACAAAAATGTCTAGCTTGTGCCTGTTCTGCCATTGTACCTTTGGAAGCAGATAACTTGTATTCTAGATTTCACAGATGCAGAGGAATTTTTGGATTTTGGACTTGGAGTGAAGACTTTTGCAATGATGATGAGTATATTTTGCAATGTTGCAAGGACATGAATTTTTGGGGGCCAAAGGGTAGAGTGTCATGGATTGAGTTGTGTCCCCCCAAAAATCTGTCAGCTTGGCTAGGTCATGATTCCCAGTATTGTATGATTGTCTACCATTTTATCATCTGATGTGATTTCCCTATGTGTTGTAAACTCTATCACTATGATATAATAAGATGGATTAGCAGCAGTTATACTGATGAGGTCTACAAGATTAGTGTCTTAAGCCAATCTCTTTTGAGATATAAAAGAGAGAAGCAAGCAGAGACACAGGGGACCTCACACCACCAAGAAAGCAGTTCCAGGAGCAGAGCATATCCTTTGGACCTGAGGTTCCTGCGCTGAGATGCTCCCAGACCAAGGGAAGACTGATGCATCACAAGGACCTTTCTTTAGAGCCAACAAAGAGAAAGCCTTCCCCTGGAGCTGACGCCTTGAATTTGGACTTGTAGCCTATTAGACAGTGTGAGAATAAATTTATCTTTGTTAAAGCCATCCACTTGTAGTAATTCTGTTAGAGTAGTACTAGATGAGTAAGACAGTGGCACCGTGGTTAAAGCTCTCAGCTGTTAACCAAAAGGTCAGTGATTCGAATCCACCAGCTGCTCCATGGGAGAAAGATGTGGCAGTCTGCTTCCATAAAGATTTACAGCCTTGGAAACCCTATAGGAGTGGTTCTACTCTGTCTAGTAGGTCGCTATGAGTCAGAATTGATTCGAGGACAGTGGTGGTTTTTTTGGTAATTAATCTCTGCTGGTTATCAATAACAGCTTAAATACAGTTTGTTCTCTTTAAGTAGGTTCCAGGTGTTGGAAAGTCTTTACCTAAGTACTTCCCAGATGAGCAGCATCATCGAAACCTGATTGGAAACTGGTTAAAATGCAAATTCTCAGGCCCTACCTCAAATCTACTGACTCAGAATCTCTGGAAGTGGGGCCCAGGAATGTGTGATCTAACAAATCCTCCAAGTGATTCTGTTGCACCCTGAACCTCTGAGAATCTTTGGATCAATATAATCAATTGAATTGCTTAGAATTTTGCATATTGAAGCTCAGCTTTCTTTAATGAGAAATCAGTGTTACTAATAACTCTGGTTTGGCTACTTGGGGAAGGATAGTACAGCGATTTAGAGCAAGGATTTCAAAGCCATATTTCCTGGGTTTGAATCCTGGCTCTGCTAGCTAGCAGCTGTGTGACATTAGGCAAGTTATTTAACCCCTCAATGCCTCACTTTCCTCATCTGTAAAATGGGGATAAATAATGTACCTACCTTATAGTGTAGATACAGGGTTGCTATGAGGATTGAATGTGTTAACGTATGTTGAGTTCTTAGAACAGCGCCTAACACACGACAGGGCCCTGTAAGTATTAACTATTAATACTTAGGTCTGTAGCTCTTCCCTTTCCTCTTTGCTACATATTCTCCCAACCCATTGCCCTTTAAAAAATGTTTCTTGAGCACTTCTCACATGTCAAGAACTGTGCTCCCTGTAACTCACCTAATCAGAGAATAAATGTGTCTCAGTTATACTACATGATGATGCAACTGCTACTTTGATCTCTCCTTGTCTTTCTAAAGAACAGTGAATTCTTTAGCAAACCCTGAATAGTTTTCTTCAAATAAGAAGCAACTAGAAAAGGTGTTCTGTCCAACATATAGGGAACAATGTTACCGATTTTGAGAGGGCCAGGGATATCTGTCTCTTCTCTCTCGTAACCTTTCCTTCAGCCCATATTCACATCTAAGTCTCCACCACCCTAATAGTGTTTCTTCAACCTATCTCCTCCACAAACCACCACCTTGCTCGCTCCTTTACTTCTCCATGAAACTTAAGAGGCTTACTCTCCCCTTCTATTCGTGAATCAGTCCACTGGAATCCAGATTCCACTACTGCTTGTCTTCTGGAATTGCTCTATGAAATATTAAAGGTCAGCAGCAATTTCTTAAATGCTCATGCCTTTTCCACTTGCCCTTCCTTTGTGAGGTATTTATGTTATAGAACACTCCCTCCTCCTTTGTTTTCCATGACACCATCCCATCTTGATTTTCTTTCCCAACCTACTTTTGAAAGCAAACTCAAAGCTACACACATTTCTCTCTGTGCCGTCCCCAAATATAAACATTCCTCACCGTTATTTTTGAGTCATCTTGTACACTTCCTGTCTTAGTCATCTAGTGCTGCTCTAACAGAAATACCACAAGTGGATGGCTTTTAAAAAGCGAAATTTATTTTCTCACAGTCTAGTAGGCTACAAGTCCAAATTCGGGGTGCCAGCTCCAGGGGAAGGCTTTCTTTCTCTGTCCACTCTCGAGGAAGGTCCTCATTGTCAATCTTATCCTGGACTAGGAGCTTCTCTGCTCAGGAACCTCGGGTCCAAAGGACGCACTTTGCTCCTGGCACTGCTTTCTTGGTGGTATGAGGTCCCCAACTCTCTGCTTGCTTCCCTTTCCTTTTATCTCTTGTTAAGATAAAAGGTGGTGCAGGCCACACCCTAGAGAAACTCCCTTTACACTGGATCAGGGATGTGACCTTAGTAAGGGTGTTATACAATCCCACCCTAAACTTCTTTACCATAAAATCACAATCACAAAATGGAGGACAACCACACAATACTTTGAATCATGGCCCAGCCAGATTGATATACCCATTTTTTGGGGGACATAATTCAATCCATGACACTTCCTTCTCCTTTATGCCTCATATAAACAGTATCTTCTTCTTTCCATGTGTAAAGTTAACCAGCCCATACATACCTGGTTTTAAGCAGATGCCCCACTTCTGATCATATTCATAATTTAAGGTGGTTGCACACCATGGGCCACTATGATTTTCATCAACAACGCACTCATGGTGCCAGGTGCCATTAATTAAGAATGGAAATTCACAAGGCCTCCCGTAGGCGTTCCCATCTCTGGTATACATCTCTGTGGGTTGGGGAGGAAGTAGAGGAAAGAGGAATTAAAGCTGTGTAATCCGCTTTAGTTAGGTAAATTCTAAAACAGTTTTTAAAGAAAGATTGTTGTTTTCACTTATGCGATTACAGTATTTGGGTAGGTTGTATAATGTGGTAATTAGGAGCGTGGAAGCTGATTGCTCAGATCTGGACTTGAATCCTAAGTCCCCCTATTAATCAGTTGTGTGGCTGTAGGCAAGCTCTATAACCTCTTTTAGCTTTAGTTTCTGCATTTACAAATTAGAAAGAACAAGAATAGAGAAAATAAAAAATAAATCCAAGTAATCTGTTTTAGTGTAAGTTTGCTTACCAACTCTTTATTAACTGCTATTTCTCTACCTTTTAAGATGTTATAAAACTGATGTATTAGACCTATTAAGACTGTACTGATTACATTTGAAAACAATCCTTACATGTCTGTGGAAACAAAATTTGCTAAACTATTAAAAAAAAAATTGGTCCCTAACCAGCAGCATTAGATCACCTGGGAACTTCTTAGAAATGCAAATTATCAGCAGGCGTTTGAACCAGAACAAACCAGTTCAAAGCCCTGACAGCAACACAGAAGCTTCCAATGACAGACAGGTGGTGGCTACACTTGAGGTGCGCTGGCTGGGAAGTGAACCCAGGTCTCCTGCTCGGGAGGCGATAATTCTACCTCTGAAGCACCACTGTCCCAATAGTAAGGGTAGGGGTAGAAAAATACTTTGGAATCCCTGAAGGTGGTATGAGCTTTGGAACTACCTGTGGAGTTAGAGAGGTGGACAAACAGCCCCACTGTTCAGAGACGGGGGACAGAATCAGGACTGTAGGTTTTGACGATGTGAGAGGAAGAGCTGCTGGACATCTGAAAGAGTTCTTGGAAAGGCAACCCAAACCCAACCAAACCCATTGCAGACGAGTCGAATTCTGACTCATAGTGACCCTATAGGACAGAGTAAAGCTGCCCCATAGGGTTTCCAAGGCTGTAGTCTTTATGGAAGTAGACTGCTATATCTTTCTCCGTGGAGCGGCCGGTGGGTTCAAACTGCTGACCTTTCAGTTACTAGGGGAGCACTTAACCACTGTGCAACCAGAGCTCCTTTGGAGAGGGAAAACCAAACCAAACCCACTGCTGACAAATCAATTCTGACTCACAGTGACCTTCTAGATGGAGTAACACTGCCCCATAGGGTTTCCAAGCCTGTAAATCTTTATGGAAGCAGGCTGCCACATCTTTCTCCCCAGTGGAAAGGGAAAGGGGATGGTAATTCAGGTTATGAAAGAAGAACCGGCTTCAGCTAGGCAGTCATAGGATCAGGTGGTGACCAGTGAGGTAGCAAATTTAGCTTTCCTTTTAATAATTTCCCCTGGTACGAAAAGAAGAACTGAAAAAAAAATTCCAACCTCAAATATGCCTGGAAAAACTGGAGGAAGTACTCTATACTTACGTCAGTAACATTTCATTTGGAAAGGTGTTTTCATAGAACAGCTAGCTGTTTAAAACCCTGGTAATTATCAGACCAAATAATGGCTATTAGGTAAAGCATAGTAATCAGATCTCATCACCTTTTATCAGGCCATTAGGGTCTCTCAAAATGTCTCATGGATTTGCTTAAAAGCAGGGTTTTGAATCACTTCAAACCAGTTCAGCCATGGTTGATGAAGCAAAATCAGAACAGACTTGAATTTTTTAAATCTGGGTGAAGTGGAACAGGAAAAATTACAGCTCGAGGCCCTGGAATGGAAGACTTGGAAGAGGTGTAGTGAGCCCTTTGAGGAGCCTGATGCAGGAGAGTAGATTATTGCCAGGACTGAGGAGAGCAACACACGTGCAAAGTGGCGCGGACATTCAAAGCGGAGCAGTAGGCCGGCATCTTTAAGCAGGACACTGCTGTTTCCAACTCTGCTGTTCAAGAGATTTGGTTGGTATGCAACACGCATGCTGCCCTTGTTTTCTAAGAGGAAGATTAAGTTTCTAGCAGGGCTTCAACCCATAATTTTTCCCATTCCGCTTATTGTTCCACTTCACCCACATTTTAAAAATTCGGGTTCATTCAGGTTTCACTTCGTCAGCTATGATTGAATTGGGCAGAACTGGTTTGAAGCCCTGCTTAAAAGTATGTTTAAGACAGTATTTGATTCTACCTTCTCTACTATTTTCAAGTGTTCATTTAACTGAAGTGTGAAACTTAGCAGTTTTGAATGTATTAAACAGCAGTGCAGCAAAAGGTAAGAATAACCTAGTGCTTTTATTTGTACACAATCTTGTAAGGAACACTGGTTTTGTTTTACCATAAATGGCTTTTAACGAAGTGCTACTGTAAAAGAGTATGTTGACCTTACATTTTATAAGGATCGTCTTTATTAACTATGTTCTGTTTTTAATCACACCAAAACCTCCCAATAGCTCATGACCAATTTCTCTTCCCATATGACAGCAATAAAAAGGACAGTCCCTGAGCACAATGACTACTCCTTGCGGAACTGTAAGTTTTTTTCTAAAACTTTCCATTTCTGTAATACCAAGTGCGTTCATATGCATTTCTTCATTTACTCCTTACCTTAAGCCTATGAGGTCAATAGGACAAGTATTAACTTGCTTGTGAAATCCCCATTTTTGCAGAGAAGTTAAATAAAAAGTCCAGTCATTCAGCTGTAAGTGATGGGTAAAAATCGGCTCTCTGATTAGAGTCCTGGACATACAAGGACAACTTGTGACACCAGTGGCTGCCTTCTCTGCCTTCAAGTCACGTTTCATAGTTCAAAGCTGGGCTTCAATTAAAAGCTCTCCCATTCACAATACGCTCTGAAGAATGATAAACATCTAATACCCACAACAATGGCAACTCAATTATGCTAACTATCCACTAAGAGTTTTATTCCCATACATTCTTCGCTGTTGCTGAACCCCGAAAATTCCAGGGTTCCCTAGCAAGACAAAGCTTTCCTGAGAATAATCTTCTCTGAATGTGCCGATTTATATCAATAGCAGCCTTAAAACAACAGTTTTTTATTCCGTAACAAGTATGCCTGTTTTTTTGTGAGGAGTAGCTTACGTGGAAAACTAGCAAATGAATTTCTTTGATAACATGAGACAAAATAGCTTCAGTGATTAACAAACAGGTTACTAGACTTCTAAGAGTTGCCCAAAAGTCCAGATAGCTCTACAGTTGTCCCTCCACTAAAAGTCTGTCTCCTCTGCATAATTTGCCAAACATCCAAAATTTGAAGAATATTAAACCAGTTGCTATCAAATTGATTCTGACTCATGGCAACCACATGAGTGTCAGAGTAGAACTGTGCTCCTACTGATTTTTCAATGGCTGATCTTTCAGAAGTGGATTGCCAGGGCTTTCTTTTGAAACACGTCTGGGTGGACTTGAACTGCCAACCTTTAAGTTAGCAGCCAAGTGTGTTAATCATTTGTACCACCCAGGGACTCCTGAAGAGTGCTAGTGAGGTCAAAATATCTTAATGATATAAATGTGTATCTGGATGCTAGTCAAATCCCTTCACTCATAAAATTGATACAACTTAAGTTTTCTCTGAGATGAACACAATTCACACAGGATGGGTGTATGGGGGAGGAGGGGCTAACCCAGGACACAGTGATAAATAAGTGTTTTTATATTAGAAGTAAAAACTTTCATAGTGCAAAAGCCAAGGGAGAAGTAAAGAGGCTATATGTGGGGGAAAGAATTCTGGTTTTGAGAACTAGCTCACTTATAGCAAGCTGAGTAACACTGGACTTCACTTTGTTGGGACTTAGGTATCTTATCGCTATACAGCTAGAAAAGAGGGAGAGTGGAAGGACACCAATAGGAAGCCATCCCAGTGAAAGTCCATACAAACTCTAAGACAACTGTGGGAATACACAGAAAGGGTCGTACATAAGTAAAAAAAAAAAAAAAAAGCAGAACTGACAGGACTTAATATTCGATCAAATTTGAGTAGCAGAAGAGGAAGAAAGCAGGAAAATTTTAGGTGACTTGTAGATTTCTGACCTGGACAGCTTGGATGGTAGCAGTCACCCAGAGAAGAATAGAAGACAGGAGGCAGGTATGGCCCTGGCTTCTGAGAAATTTAAAACCTGAGGTATGTCTTGACTCATCAGAACTATGTGTACCTTTTCTGAATTTACTGTTCTAAATATTGTATTTGGCAAGGTAAGGAAACACTTCATGCTGTGAGCTGTTGCTGGCGGTACTGTTTAACTCTCTCTGGGATGGCGCGTTCTTAACCTTTTTTTGCGCTGTTGGTCGCTTTGGCAGCCATGTGAAGCCCATGGACCCCGTCTCAGAAGAACATGATAAATGCATAAAATAAGACACATAATATAAAAAAGAAAACAACCAGTTATACTGAAATGTAGACACTTGGGAGACTGAGGGAGTTTTGAGAAGATTACAACTATGCCCCTCAGAAGAATAGGGGGGCAGGAGAACAAAAGAGCCTTGCTAAGAAAATTTCCCTTTCTGATCCCTGAAGAAAACGAATGAAACAAGTTAAATTCAGTTCAAAAAGCATTTTGTTCTCAGTTTGGTCCCATGTCTTCCCTTAGCTGCCAAGTTAGAGAAAGGCTTTCGTAGCACAAAATTTAAACTTACCATTTAAGTGATATCCAAAAGACAATTGCTTTTTAAGTTTAGGAGGAAGCTGACTAGCAGAAACAGAACTGTTCAACTCCTCAAGGGCAAGGGACTGAACAAAAGGAAAACCCCATCTCTAATTCCCTAATATTTCCTCATAACAGTAGAACCTGACATTCTCATTAGTAGCTGTATCTTCTCTGGGAACTGGAAAGAAGTTTCCCCAAGAGAAACTCATGCAGGTAATGCAAAGGATGGGGGAAAAGCTGCCATCTTGAGCCTGAGGCCAAATTTAGCTTAAATAAACTTTGAGAGAAAAGAAAAACCTCTTTAAAGCTGTGTAAATTTCTGAAGAAGGGCAAGGGTGAGAAAATAAAGACTTAGATAATAAATGATATGTATCAACATTTGATGTAATTTAGAGCAACATAATGAAAAATATTTGTTTGGTTATAGCTAGTCACATTTAGTGGTTTAAGAAAGAAATCTTCCCATTCTTTTCAAACTTAGAAATTTACTGCAATCCAATCCTGATACTAAGAGCAAAGTTCATGATCTGTGCCCCCAAGGCAATATTCATATACTTATTTTTCGACATAACTAAGAAGTCCACTCTTAAAATGCTGAATCACAAATACAAACATCAAAGTGTGATCATCATGCCAAAAATAAAAATAAATAAGTACACCAACACGAGGCTATTAAAATTTTTCCATGATGTCAAAATCTGTAGGCAAGGATACATGTATACCAGTGTTCACTGCAGCCCTATTTACAATAGCCAAAAGGTAGAAACAACCCAAGTGTCCATCAACAGATACATGAGTAAACAAAATGTGGCACAGCCATACAATGAACTATCATTCAGGTCTAAAAAGAAATGAAGTTCTGATACATACCATGACATGGATCAACCTTGAAAGCATTATGCTGAGTGAAATATGTCAGATACAAAAGGACAAATATATAATCCCACTTATATGAAATACCTAGAACAGTCAAATGCATAGAGACCAAAGTTTACCTGTGGTTACTAGGCTGGGGGAAGATGGAGAGTTATTGCCTAAGGGGTACTAAGTTTCTGTTTGGGGTGATGAAAAACTTTTGGAAATGGATAGTGGTGATGGTTGCACAACAAGGTGAATGTAATTCATGTCACTGAATTGTACACTTAAAATGGTTACAATAGCAAATGATTTGTTACACGTATTTTACCACAATAAAATTTTTAAAAAATGTGTAGGCAAGAAAAAATACGCATATTTTTTCTTTTTCTTTCTTTCTTCTTCTTTTTTTTTTTAACTTAGAATAAGCTCTACTTTATTAGAGTATTCGACTTTTACCCTGTACGAAGGAGTTCCTGCTAGTCTAATGCTTTCTTTCCTCAAGTTCAGAATGGAACCACAGGAAGTACACAGGCTTGAGCATCACGTAGATTTCAAATTCCAGTTTTACCACAAAATGGCTGTGTGACCTCTGGCAAGGCACTTAACCTCCCTAGCCTTACCTGTAAAAAGGCAGCAAATATTACCGACCTCACAAGGATGTGATAAGAATGGAGCTCAAAGTAACTGCACAGTGACTGGAGCTGAACGCTAGCTCACTTCCCTTACCAGAGTATACCTTTATTTTTTACTCAACTGTGCTTGCTCAATGCCACATTTAATAAGCACAACAGCAAATAAGTTAGTTCCTCTCGAATACTTACCATGGTAAGGCTGCTCACAAAGGCTCTCCTCTGTGCCTCCTTTTATCCAGACATCAGATGAATTTGTACTTGCTATTGCATGTCCATCCTTCAGAGTCAGCCTGTACTGTGCAGCACCATACAGAAACTTGTGCTCACACTTCCACCACAGCATGGCACTGGAGTCACAGCTAAACATTCTCAAGGAATCCACAGGTTTGGCAATATCTAGGCCAAGGCACATCTGGGATTGTAAATGAAAGAGCCGGTGCCGGGATACCCACTTCCATAACATGTCCTCCGTTTCCTGACAGTCCTTTGCTACTATCCAGTCATTCAGTGGCTTGATGCACTTGCCCGTGTCTGCATTGACGATGGTGAATGGGTCATTACCTGGGTGAAGACAGTCAAGGAAGATATTTCAGGATGTGAATTATATGATCAATGTGCCTTGGTCCTTGCTTTCTGAGGAAAGTACGAGTGCCACTGGCCTGTTCCTAATCTCAGTTCTTTATAAACTGCCAGGTACTACACAAAGGTAGGAGGACAGTAGTGGCCTGGGGACAGAGGCTCCAGAACTGGACCGTCTGGTTCAAATTTTGCCTCTGCTACTTCTTAACCATGTGACAAGGCCAAGTTATTTGGCCTCTCTGTGCCTCAGTTTCCTCTATTTGTAAAATATGAAAAATAACAGTACCTACTTCTTACAGTTGCTATGAAGATTAAGTGAGATAATGCATATAAAGCACTTAGAACAGTATGTGTATTTGTTACTCTAATTCCATGAGAGAAGCTCCTTAGTTTTCATATTCCTTAGACAGGTGGTCTGCAGTCAATGAAAAATAAGCTGAGCCTATTTGTGACCACAATTCTGACTTGCTCACACTTTTGCTACTGTGGCAGGATAAAGTATGACGTGATGAAGGCATGTTTGGTTCTCTGCCCCTGGGTGAAGCATGTAGCCAGGCCTCTGTGCTCCTCCTCTGCCTCAAGGGAAGTTAGTGTAGCAAGGCAGGAGAATTTGCTTTTGAGGGGCCTCTGAGTGGGTTCAAACCACCAGCCTTTCAGCTAATAGTCGAGTGCTTACCAGTGTGCACCACCCTGGAACTCCTTAAAATAGACAACAGTTGAACAATTTGGTCAGTTCTTATACAAAAAAAAAATTTTAAATAATTATAGCATAGAACATGTGGATGAGAATGAAGCTGGAATATTGTCGACAAGCTTAAACCACCATTGTCAATGAACCAAAGAGCTAAGCAGAACGACCTGTAAAATTTTGGTCCTAAAAAGGCACTTTCATTTTGATGTCAGTTTCACAGTCACTGGTTTTACCAACACCAAATGCCTTTTCCAGTCATGGCTCATGGGCTTTAGAGTTCAACATTCTTATACTGGGGAATGAGGACTTGAGGGGAATTTCACCATGTAAATAATAAGGATAAAATTAAACCCAATTGCCGTTTGGACTCCTGACACAATTTTGGTTTTGCTTTAAATAACAGCCGCAGCAACAACAGAAACAACAAGAACAACAACAACAACAAAAATCCTTTAAAGCTTAAAGTTATTTCTGCTTTCAAATCTGTATTTTAAAATATTGCATATGGTTGCAACTAGATATGTTTGCCATAGTAGCTTCAATCCCTCACTCTTTCCTCTTTGACATCGTTTCTGCCATTTCTTACATGACAAACACAGGTTGAGAGGCTAATCAACAGAAAAAAAAATGTACTATCTTACGAGAGTACCACTCACACTTTGTCTAACGCCCTTCTCTCACATATTCAACAGCCATTCACGTCCTTAATCTACCTCTTTCCCAAACTATTATCTCCCACCTCTCCAAAATAAATCTTGTGTTCCAAGGTATCAGGAATTACAACAGGAAAAAAAAAAGTCTCCTCCTACAGGAGAACGGGTGGCAGACACCATTGAAGGAACCTTCCTCTCTCCGGCCCTGTTCTCTCACTGGCCTCTCTCTGGGCACTCTGTTCTGTGTCCCTTCACCCCAAACAGGTGAACTTGGAAAGCTACAAGCTTTGCTTCCCTTTGTAGTTTGGAGTTCCAGAGTTTTCAAGTTGCCTTCACAGAATCCAGTGGATTATCTGCAGTTCTCAGTATAGTGGAAAGAGCAGGGAATAAGGAGTTAGGGGTCCCAGAGTGAAGACTCACATCTGCCACCAGTCAGCTGGGAGACTATGGTAGGTCACTAACCTCTCCAGGGCCTTCGTTTCTTCAAATGTAAGATGAAAGCAGTGGAACAGGAAATACCTAAAGCCATTTTTAGAGCTAACATCCTATGCTTCTATAAGATAACAGCTTCCCTAGCCTTGAAGATTTTACTAGTCTTTGCTGAGTTCGTTGCATATTGTTCTTGATCAGATGTCCATAACCTTAGTATGTCATGCTACTGCCATTTCAGGTCATTCTAATCTTTGTATCAGACATGTGCACTTAGGTGACAGTGCTGCTTTATAAATACTCTTTGGAAGATTAAAAAAAAAATTACCTTTTCCCATTTACTACACATGTTTTACTTCTGGGACACCCATGGACATAACAACCTCTTATAAACTCTGAAAGACTATAGGAGACATATGGAGTAGCACCGAGGAACAATTACTGAATTGCAAAATCTCTAAAGGTAGATACTCGCCCTCAGTCTAAACATGTATGCGAGACCAACGTTTAACACCTATAGTGGTCACTTAGCACGAGTATTAATTACTGATATGCTTTAGGGAAACTTGTCATTAGCCTTCATATATGATATAGAAGCATTCACACATAATACACCAGCTAGAGAGAGTGCTGTTCAGTTTCATGATGTTTTCTCATCTCCTTCTTCACTCTCAGCAGGAACCGTTCACTCCGCCTGAGTCCTGTGATCCTTTTGGGATGACAGGTAGAAGAGAGGGAAGAAGGACCAAGGAAGTGTGAAAATAACTCCTTATCTAGAAAATCGGTTATATGATATAGAAAATGTTTTAGAAATGTATTACACTTTGAAAAGGCGATTACAGAGCAATTTATAAAACATTATTGATAGACTTATATCACACCTTGTTCACTTTACAGCCTCATGATGGTCCTAAATGCAATTTTAACTGTTATCTTCAAATACAATATGGGGGCAAATTTAAAAGGCAGAGGTTGATTTAAAAAAATAATAATAAAAAAGCTTCATCACCCCAATAGCACTTTTTATATGCTTCATTTTATATTAACACTCCAATGGTGTTTGAGACGAAATGGCTAAATAGTGTTAGCATAAATTGAAAGTGAATTTTTAGTACTTCCACATCCATCAAAGGAAAACTCTCTCTCTTGGTGTTTTCTGATTGTCTGATCACTACATAACCCTTTTCTGATAAGTAGTAAGCCAAACAGTTTTGCACCTTCCAAAAAGAAGCTGGGTATTGACATTTTATAAGCCGCAGATAAATGGAGAGTGAAATGGTTTGGGAAGGCAAGAGAATGAAGATCACAGCATTTATAGTTTCAGGGGAATTTCCACAGCTCACACTGTAGGCATTTTGTGGAGTCTCTACTGTGCGTGCAGAGGGGATGGGTGCAGTAGGAGAGAATCAGATGTTGGCGTTTGCTGGTTGAAAAACAGGTCCTGAAGTGGCGGTTGGGTCCATGGCAGTCGAGTAGGAGTCAGAAAGTTATGGATTACAGATTGGGTGGCGTAGGCTGGAGGGACTCTTCAGGAGTCCCTGAAGGACTGGTTTACTTCAAGCTGTTAGCTCTCCAAGAAGGAGGTAAAAAGGTAAATTAAGCAATTGGCATCTCCCCAAGGACACAGAGGTTCTCCTTCAGCAAGCGGGCAATGGAGCCCACTCGCACAAGCCTAGCTGCTTCCACGCCATCACCAGCATTAGGAAGCTGACACACTGCCAAACAAGCGACCAAAATGGCTGGGGTTTCAAAATCCTGATGCATCCCCTAATAAGGCCACAAGTCTGGTCTCAGGGTGAGAGAAGGCTGACCAGAGCTGCCAACGGTGGGAAAGGATATAGGAAAATAAATACCTGCAGGAAAGTAGCGCAGGGAGAAAGGAATTAAACCGAGTGAATGGGACAAGGATTGCAGAGATTGCAAAAATAAAGGGGACACAAAAGTGGACTAAAATAAATACAGAAGGAGTCAAAGAGGTTAGTGATTGAAAGGCTAGCATATTTTTACTTTGTTGTGGCAGAGAAATTTTCCTTGGGGAGTTGTGGGGTAGACGGCATAGAATTCTCACAGCAATAAAGGACTGCATTATTAATAGACTTTTTGGTAGTTCCTAACATAGAGTGTCAAAGAAGAATGGCAAAGTGCGATTCAAAGCAGGATCCATTAAATGGTCCTTGAAGTAGATGGGGTAATGCCACTCACACTCTGAGAAACCTCTTCCCTTCACTCTCTGAAGAAAGTCTAAATCAGATCATAACTTAGATTAGTTACAGTGAAAATAAGAGTCACATGCAAGTTAGCAATATTTTTCAAAAACTCTCCTGACTGTGTGATAGACATATTTACAACAACAACAACAAAGAGTAGCCGCTGAGGCTGCTTATGTACAACCAAAATCCTCATGGAATTTAGTTTCTTGATTTGGAGTTTTAGGGTCATGGTTTCATGGGACATCCCAGTTAATTTGCCTAATAACATGTTTAGTGCTTCTGTTCGTTGCATAGTGCCTGGGGTCTTAAAAGCTTGCAAGCAGCCATCCAAGGCACAACAATTGGTCTCTATTCACCTGGAGCAACAGAGGAAGAAGGAGAGTCAGGAATAAGAGGAGGATATGGAATTTGTGGCTAATTACCTCCATGAACAACTGCCTCCTTTGCCATGAGACCAGAAGAACTGGATGGTGCCCAGCTACCATTACTAAACATTTTAATCAAAGTTGCTATAGAAGAATCCTGATCAAAAGGGGGAAAATGCAGAACAGCATTTCAAATTTTCATAGACTCCAAATTTCCTGGAGCCATGAAAGTTGGATGAACCCATGAAACTATTGCCCTGAGATAATTTTTAAACCTTAAACCAAAAATATCCCCTGAATAGAGGGTCCAGGACAGAGTGGAAGAAAAAGGTAGAACAAAATTCAAATTCACACACACACACAAAAGACCAGGCTTGCTGGTCTGACAGAGAATGGAGAAATCCAAGTGTATGGCCCCCAGACACCCTTTTAACTCAGTACTGAAGCCTCTCCTGAGGTTCACCCTTCAGCCAAAGATTAGATAGGTCTATAGAGCCAAAAATAACACACATGAATGACGTGCTTCATAGTTCAGTCATGTATATGAGACTAATGGACACACGGGCTGAAAAGCAAAGACAAGAAGGCAGGAAGGGACAGGAAAACTGGACCAATGAAAATAGGGAACCTGCAGTGGAGAAAGGGAGAGTGTTGACACATCGCAGGGTTGGCAACCAATGTCACAAAACCATTTGTGTATTAACTCTTTAATGAGAAACTAATTTGCTCTGTAAACTTTCACCTAAATCACAATTTAAAAAAAAAATCCCCTGAAGTCTTCTTAAAACCAAACAATAATTTAGCTTAACTAGTAAATAAGTCTGTCTTGAGCATTATGCTCTCTTAAGAACTGTCTATGGGATCAAATTGACAACAGCAACTTGGAAGATTAGATAGGAACCTTAGACGGCAGTGAATTTACTTTAATAGGGAGGAACAACTCAGAAAAGGAAGGTGAGAATGGCTGCACAACTCAAAGAATGTAATCAATGTCACTAATTGGTATATGTAGAAACTGTTGACTGGACGTGTGTTTTGCTGTGTATATTCTCAACAAAAACAACAAAATAAATAAAAATTTTAAAAATGAAAACAAAAACAAAAAAAACCCTCTCTTGCCCATATTGCACTTCCTCATACAGATGACATAAGCGGTGGGTGGGGACGACCCATTCATTACTCGTTATGCAGTCCGACCAAGAAACAAAGTCCTCAGCATACCTTTAGCCAAGGCAAAAAGAGAAAGTAAAAGTAAACTCTCAATTGCTGCCAAAGGGGATGGTGAGGCTGGCACTACCCTGAGCATCAGACAAGGGCATCTGTTCCTGGTCCTGCTTCCGCAGTGACAGGCAGGAGGTCGCAGGCAAGCGACCGGCGCTTCAGCCTGGGGCCTTCAGCTTCGGGTGGTCGTTTGGAACTCATAAACGAATGAGCAGGAAAGGTCCCTGCTCTAGCTGGTGGGTGGGTGAGGACATCATAGCAAAGTTATGCTCATTGTCACTTTCGGAGATTGCTTAACCAGACTTCCTTTCTAAAGTGCATCGTGGGCGCGGTAAGATCGGGAGATTATTATTCATCCTTGGTGCTGTGTACCTCTGACACAGGGGCGAAGGAGGGGAGAAAATGAGCGGGAGGGGGGCGTAGGGAATAATGGGGCGCCCCATACTCCAGAGGAGCAACAGTTTAGAGGACAGACGACGATGAAGGGGTGGGGGAGCCGCTCAGAAAAGACTGTTAGTCTCCTCTACCTTGGACTCCAGTCCCTCCAGCACGAGAAAGGCCCTGCCCACTCACGCCCGACTGCACCCTTCTCCCGATCCCGGATCCCCGAGGGCAGTGGAGCGCCATCTCCGCCAGATCTCCCCTTCAGCTTACTTTCCGAATCCAGATCCCCGTGAAAAGCACATGGTGACCTGACCCCGGAGCACACCCCCAACCCAGGCCTCGGAAAATTGGCCGATCTGGGAGAGTCGGAGTCAGCGCCGAGGGACCGGAGGTCGGGCGGACAAGCCCGCAGTTACCTGTGGTGCCAGAGGGCTCCGCACGCGCGAAGCACCGGAGGAGCAGCACGAGGAACCCCACTGCGCAGCGGGGAGTCGCCCAGCGCGTCCCCATCCTGAACTGGCCTAAACGATCCGACCCGGTCCTCGGGGAAACGCAGCACCCACTCCTCCCGCTGCGTCTAGCTAGCCCGCCAGCGCCTTTGCCTGGGGCCTCCTAGGGCGCCCCGGCCACGCCCCAATTCCCCGGCCCAATCAGATCTGCGTCTTCTTTGGGCGGGTGGGAAGTTCCCAGCGAAGGGGGAACCGGACGCCTAGAGAGCGCTGAGCACCTGCGGGGCCCGGAGTCCCCGTAGAGGCGGGAAGTGCGCACCGAGAGTGCGCGCTGTGCGCCGCGCAGGCTCCTGGCATGAGAGGCCGTGACCCCGGCCTCTTCATCAACAAAGTTTGGGAGACGTGGCACTTGGTGGGACTTGACATCGCCCTGGAGGATGGGTTTAGTCAATTTAAGACCTTGTCCCCTGCCAAGGTTCAGTTGGGAAGGCAACCACGTCCTTTCCTACGGGTTAGGGGAATGCACACCGTCGTGTGGCGGCTTATTATTGTTGTTACGTGCCATGGAGTTGGTTTTGGCTCATAGCGACCCTATAGCCAACAGAATGAAATGGGATCCAGCGCCATCCTCGCAGTGGTTTCTATGTTTGAACCCCTGTGTCAATCCTTCTCGTTGAGGGTCTTCCTCTTTTTCACTGACCCTCTACCAAGCATAATGTCCTTCTCCAGGGATTGCTCCCTCCTGATAACGTGTCCACAGTAAGTGAGATGAAGTCTCGCCATCCTCACTTCTAAGGAGCATTCTGCCTAATTCTTCCAAGACAGATTTGTTCCTTCTTCTGGGAGCCCATGAAATAGTCAATATTCTTTGCCAATACCTTCATTCAAATGCATCGATTTTTCTTTGTTTTTCCTTACTCTTTGTCCAACTTTCACCTGCATATGAGGCGATTGAAAATACCATGGCTTGGATCAGACTCACCTTAGTCCTCAAAGTGACATCTTTGCTTTTCAACACTTGCCGCAAAAGAGGTCTTGCAGCAGATTTGCCCGATACCATATGTCCTTTGATTTCTTGACTGCTGCTTCCATGGGCGTTGATTGTGGTTCCCAGTAAAATGAAATCCTTGACAGCTTCAATATTTTTATTGTCTATCACGAGGTTTCTTATTGGTCCAGTTGTGAGGATTTCTGTTTTCTTTATGGTATAATCAATCCATACTGAAGGCTGTAGTCTTTGATCTTCATCAGTAAATGCTTAAAGTCTTCTTCACTTGCAGTAAACAAGGTTGTGTCATCTGCATATTGCAGGTTGTTAATAAGTCTTCCTCCAATCCTTCATATAGTTTGGCTTCTTGAATTATTTGCTTAGCATACAGACTGAATAAGTATGGTGAAAGGATACAACCCTGGTGCACATCTTTCCTGATTTTAAACCACACAGTATTCCCTTGTGCTGCTCCACCAGCTGCCTCTTGTTCTATGTACAGTTTCCTCATGAGCAAAATTTAGTGTTCTGGAACTCCTGTTCCTCACAATGTTATCCATAATTTGTCATGATCCACACAGTCGAATGCTTTTGCGTACTCAATAAAACACAGGTAAACATCTTTCTGGTATTCTCTGCTTTCATTCAAGAGCCATCTGACATCAGCAATGATATTCCTGGTTCCATGTCCTCTTCTGAATCCGGCCTGAATTTCTGGCAGTTCCTTGTCGATGTACTGCTGCAACCACTTTTGAATGATCTTCAGCAAAATTTTACTTGCATGTGATATTAATGGAGCACTGGTGGAAGATATTAATGATATTGTTCGATAATTCATGCATTCTGTTGGGTCACCTTTCTTTGGAATGGGCACAAATATGGGTCTCTTCCAGCTGATTGGCCACATAGCTGTCTACCAAATTTCTTGGCATAGATAAGTGAGCACTTCCAGTGCTGCATCCACTTGTTGAAACATCTCAATTGGTATTCCATCAATTCCCGGAGCCTTTTTTTTCACCAATGCCTTCAGTGCAGCTTGGACTTCTTCCATCAGTATCATCGGTTCTTGATCATATGCTACATCCTAAATGGTTGAACATCGACCAATTCTTTATGGTATGTGGACTCGCCAGATGAAATACACAGGAATAAAATTGACTATATCTGTGGAAAGAGACAATGGAGAAGCTCAATATCATCAGTCAGAACAAGGCCAGGAGCTGACTGAGAAACAGACCATCAATGGCTCATATGCAAGTTCAAGTTGAAGCCGAAGACAATTAAAACAAGTCCCCAAGAGCCAAAGTATGACCTTGTGTATATATCACCTGAATTTAGAGACCATCTCAGGATTAGATTTGATGCATTGAACACTAATGACCAAAGGCCAGATGAGTTGTGGAATGACATCAATGACATCATATACAAAGAAAGTAAAAGGCCATTAAAAAGGCAGGAAAGAAAGAAAAGACTAAAATGGATGTCAGAAGAGACTCTGATACTTGCTTATGAATGTAGAGCAGCTAAAGCAAATGAAAGTAATGATGAAATGAAAGAGCTGAACAGAAGATTCTAAAGGGTGGCTCGAGAAGACAAAATAAAGTATTATAATGAAATGTGCAAAGACCTGGAGTTAGAAAATCAAAAGGAAAGAACATGCTCAGCATTTCTCAAGCCGAAAGAACTGAAGAAAAAAGTCAAGCCTCGAGTTGCAATATTGAAGAACTCTATGGGCAAAATATTGGACAACATAAGAAGCATCAAAATAAGATGAAAGGCTTATATGATCCTTCTTTTATAAGAAGACAAGAAGAGATAAATATAGACAGACCAATATTCATTAGTGGTCATGGGCCGGGGAGGGGGAGGAGAAAGTACGCTTCATACCATAGAGTCTAGTAGTTATTTTTGGTGATGGGAAAAGTGGCACCAAATGTGGATGTAGTGAGTACAGCACAACCAAAGTAAAAACAAGTGTTTGAGCACATATGGATGGGTATAGGGAAATTGGTATATGGATAGGCACAAGTGTATACATAGATGAGAACAGACAGAAGTACAGGTACCTCCAACTACAATTATGTGGGTGCAGGCACATATACTTGTTGAAGACACAAATACGGATACTCCTTTGACATAACCAAACATCATCCAACATTGGTTTTCTGGGTTTGAAGGCTTAGGACCATAGTCTCATGGGATAACTCAGTCAATTGGCATAACATAGCCACAAAAGTCATGATATGCATTCTAGTGAAGTGAATAGTGCCTGGGGTCTTAAAAGTTTGAAAGCAGTTATCTAAGGCACAACTACGGGTCTCTACTTGCCAGGAGCAAAACGATAAGTAGATAATCAAAAGTGCAGAGAAGAAACAAGTCTACATGAGCCTTGACCTCATCTAGGCTGAGACCAGAAGAACAGGATGGTGCCCACCTACCACCACTGTCAGTTCTTACCAGGGTCACAATAGTCAGTCCTGGATAGAATGAGAGAAAAATATGGGGCAGAATTCAAATTCTTATAAATTAATAAAGAAAAGAAATCAGACAAATTGAAACAGTAGAATTCCTGAGACTATCACTCTGAGATACTCTTTAAACCTAGAACCGAGCCTATCCCCTGAGATCACCTTTTAGCGAAATAGCAGAGTGGCACACAAAATAAAGGATATTACCCATAAGATTGGTGCCCTACTTAAAACCATCAGTATGAAACCAAAAGGTCAACAATTACTTAAAATCAAAGATGAGAAGATGAGGGGGCAGGGAAACTAGAGTACTGGAAGGGGAATAAACTGAACACAGAAAGAATGTTGACACATTATGATAAACGTAACTAATGTCACTGAACAATTTGCATGGAAATTGTCAAATGGGAACCTAACTTGCTGTGTAAACTTCCACCAAAAACTTATTAAAATATTATTAAAAAAGAAGAAGAACATGGAAGGAATACACAGAGTCATTGTACAAAAAAGAATTGTGTCAGCTTAGGCCAAGTCAAAGAATTCAGTCGTCCCTTGCAACTTCTTGGGTGTTTTAATAGTGCAAACAAAGGCAGGGTAATAGCAGACTGCAGTTTGATCTGCGATTGCTAAATAATTAAGAGCAAGAGTTATAATCATTTGACCTTTGCAAGTAAGCTCTTTTCTTAACAATTAAATCATCATCATCTTCTTCATCATCCGGTAGAAATGTGGAAGCTTGCACTCAGAACTAGAAATTGTGAGAATCCAACATATCCTCTCCCTGTGGACCCCACTATCATTGTAAATAGAGCCTCTTATGACCTAAGCTGTCTGGAAGTGAATGTCTCGTATATTCTTAAACTCTGGATTTACCAAGCATATGATGTATACTAGGGATGACCTTCATGCATCCCTGCCTTCAAGAGTGAATGCTTCCACGAGGAAATGAGCATCTAGGTTGCCTTCCCTGAGGCAGTTACCAAGGCCTCATTGGCAGTCCCAAACCTCCTCTGGCTCTGTCCTCTCCCCAGGCTCTGGGCTTTCAGTTCAGTAGATACATTGAGCACCTACCATAGGAAGAATAAACCAAAACAAACCCATCGAGTTGATTCTCATAGCAACCCTATAGGACAGGGTAGAACTGCCCCGTGGGGTTTCCAAGGAGTGGCTGGTGGATTCGAACTGCCGACCTTTTCTGTCAGCAGCCAAACTCTTAACCACTGCATCACCCGGTCTCCATCGGAGGATGAAAAAGACATTATCCCTGCCCTCTCAGCCTTACTGAATACTGGGGGAAACTGAGGCTTGCCCACTCGGGGCAGAATGTACTTTCAGTAATGAAGGCCCAAATAGTGATTCTGAATGGAGAGATGCAGACAGAGCTTCAAGGGAAGCAGCACTTGAATTGGACTTTGAAGAATGGGTAGGAATTTGACCAAGCACAGCTGGTGGGAGAGAAATAGTGACACAACAAAGGCAGGAAAATACAAAGTAGGGTCAGAAGGCAATCAAGAGTCCAACGTGGTTGCCCTGCCAGATGTGTGTGTGTGCGTGTGTGTAATGAATGTGGCTGTGGTAGAGGCCTAAGTAAAAATAATAGTAGAAAGGTGAGTTATGGCTGTTTTATGAAGGGCTTTGAATATGATAGTGAAAACTTTGGGCTTTCTTCTCTAAAGAGCAGACAGTGGAAAATTCTGAGGGAAAGAACCTGCTACTGATGTGGTCTTTACAACAGTAGCTTGCGTTTCTTTTTGATCCCACCCAACCTGGACCTGCTTTAGGGCAGTGATCTTGGCTTATTCATTATCAAGTCTCCAATACTGAGCACAGATCCTATGCAGGATAAAATCTCAATGAATGTTTGTTTAATAAATTAATTACATCCTAGAGCCACTGCCTTAGCCAAAGGCCATATGAGCTCCTGCTTACACTATATTCCAATAATTTCTCAACTGACCTCCTTGCCAACAGTTGTTATCCTCTCAGGCAAATGATACAACACAGGACTCAAACATACTAAGGATCATGAAGATGGCACAGGACCAGGCAATCTTATTTCTGTTACAAAGAAGGTCGCCATGAGTTGACTCGACGGCAACTAACAACAGCACTGTTTGAAACACACCACCATTCTTCTACTCAAGTCCTTTCAGTGCTACCGCTTATAGCAGGGGTTCCTAACTGGGAGTTCAGGAGGGTTGTGAACCCCTGAAATTATATGCAACTTAATGAATGCACTTCTTTTTTTTTTTTTCAGGAGGGGAGGTCCAAGGCTTTCATGAGAATCTCAAACAAGTTCATTATACAAAAAGAAAGCTGCATCTAGGATAAAGCAAGCCCCCCTACGATCTGACCCTTTATCTTCACTTACCTTCCTACATTACTCCTTAGTTCAAGCAACCTTCTGTACCTGACTTGCCTTTTCCTATCTTTGCCCATATACTCTCATTTTTCCCCTCTAGAATGCCTCCTTTCCCCTTCCTTGTCTCAGTTCTACCCTTCCTTTAAGTGTCTGCTCAAATCCCACATTTTACGTAAAATGTTCCTACGAAGTCCCCTAACCCTTGAGGATTACCTCTCCTTCAAACCACTGTATAATATTGTATATTTTTGTTCACTTGACATTTAATTTGGGCCAGCTCCCGCTGCTATTTTTTTCTATAGGTGCATGTGTACTGATACCCCAGCTAGATCCTCAGTAAATATTTATTGTCGATGACAACAGAAAGCAGTATATCCTTCGGGTCTCAGCTCGAACGTAACTTCCTCAAAGAAATCTTTCTTGACCCTGTAGTCTACGTGAACTTCCACTGTCAAAGATTCTCGAGGCACACTTTTTCTTGATAGCCCTTAGCCCAGCTGGATTAAATAATTATGTGTGTGTTTATTTATTTAATGTCTGTCTCCATCACTAGGTTGCAAGCTCCATAAAGGCGGTGACTATGTCTGCTTTAATCACTTCTATGTTCCCAGTGACAGCTGTGGTGGTTCAATGGTAGAATTCTCACCTTTCATGTGGGAGACCTGGATTTGATTCCCGGCCAATGCACCTCATGTGCAGCCACCTCCTGTCTATCAGTGGAAGCTTGGGTGTTGCTATGATGCTGAACAGGTTTCAATGGAGTTTCCAGACTAAGACCAGGAAGAAAGGCCTGGCGATCTACTTCCAAAAATCAGTCAGTGAAAACCCTATGTGAATATGGATCACAGAGGTCTGTTCCTCAACCAATCACAGGAATGGCACAGGACCAAGCAGTGTTTCATTCTGTCCTGCATGGGGTCACCATGTGTCGATAGCTAATAACAACAACAATGGGTTCCTAGTAACTAGTACATGATTTTCTGGATGAATGATTGAATGAATGAATAAATATATGGTAAGTGCCTTATCAGTGTTGGCAACAGGAGGCCTAGGGAGAAATTGGCTAGGATGGGATGATGGGTGTTTAGGCACTGAGCTGGATCTCCCGGAATGAGTAACATTCAGTAGATGGAGGCGGTGGGGAGGACACTCCAAGCTGAGACAATGGGGTGAGCAAAATAACAGACATCTGTCACTGGGTGCCAGGCCATGATGCTAAGTGCTCCCTATGTACTCTTTTATTTAGTATTAATAAGTCCTCTTTTATTTAGTATTCATCATATGAAGTAGATACTTCTATTATCCTCATTTTATATATGTGGAAACAGACACAGACAGGACTGGTAACTTGGCCAAAGTCAAGAGCTGATCAATGAAGATAACAAGATAGGAAGCTAACTCTAGAGCTTGAATGAGTGTGTTAGTATTATTTTATTTCTAATTATAATTATAATTAGGGAGAGGGCCTCTAAAGTCATGTTTTTAATTATGAAATTTATCACAAAGAGTAGCTATGTGTTCTGGTGGGTCCCTTCCTGCTCATAACCACCTTACTCCCCCATAGAGGTAACCACTTCTCCAAATTACTTATCAGTCCCATTCTTTCCTTTATAGTTTTGCCATATATGATTCATTTCTTAAATAGTATACATAGTTTTTCATATTTTTGAATTTTATATAAATAGAATCATCTTGAGATTTTTTTTTTTGCCGCTTGTCTTTTTTGCTCAAAAATATGCCTGTGAAATTCATCTGTGTTGGTGTGTGCAACTGTAGTTCGTTCATTTTCACATAGTATTCCATTATAAAGGAGCCCTGGTGGCGCAGTGGTTAAGCACTTGGCTGCTAACTGAAAGGTTGGCATTACAAACCCACCAGCTGCTCTGTGGGAGAAAGATGTGGCAGTCTGCTTCAGTAAAGATTTACACCCTTGGAAACCCTATAGGGCAGTTCTACTCTGCCCTAGAGGGTCGCTATGAGTAGAAATTGACTCGATGGCAATGGTATTCCACTATAAGGATAAAACACACTATTCATTCTCTAGTTGCTGGTCAATTGAATAATTTTCAGTTTTTTGCCATCTTTACCAATGCTTCCATTAACCTATCTGTACATGTCTCCTGTTGCACATTGCTAGAGTTTCCTGAGGCTCTGTTCCTGGAAGTGGAATTCCCAGAGCACAGGGTATGTTCAGTGTCAGCTTAACAAGACAATAGCATGTACTTTCCTATTTACACTCCATTGGCTGCACATTCTCATCAAAACTTGGTATTTTCAGACTTTTTAATTTTTGGTGGGGAATAAAACAGTATCCCATTGTGGTTTAAAATTGCATTTCCCTGATAACTAATGAGGTTGAACATATTTTCCTATGTTTATTCATCATTTCGATTTCCTTTTCCAAAGGAAATAAAGTGCAGGTTATTTGCCTGTTTTCTCTTAGATCCATTCCCTGCCCTGCTCTGCTTTGAATCCTAGGGGAAACCCTGCAAACTAGGGTTCCCAGACTCTCTTGCATATTGCGTTCTGTTAAGCTCGGCCAATGGGAGTCTCTGGCAAGAGATGGAAGTTTGGGAGAGGAAGAACCCAGGGCATTTCTCTCATTCTCTCTCTGCTTGGGGAGCGTTTCCAACAGTAGCTGTGTCTCTTCTGTGGTTCCATCTCCTGCCTGGAAGCCCCTCCCTTCATGGTCCAATTCCCACCAGGCAACTCCTGTCATTCCTTCCACTCCTTTTGGGACCGTCCCTTCCCTGTCCCTCTGACCCCATGGGTAGTAGTAGCTTCTTTTAGTTACTGTCTGAGTAGCCTCATCTGCACTTTTTTTTATTTTTATTTTTTAGCTCTTCCAACACCTCCGTAACTAATTAGTTCCCTATGTTAAACTTCTTCTATTGAATTATTTAACATGGGTTTTGTTCTTCTAATTAGACCTTCATTGATACTGATTCAATATACAAAAGAATTGTACCCTGAGACAGTATCTAAAATGAGTGGAATTGTACTATTCATCAGTTTTCAAGTTGAGTAAGATATGAACAAGAAAAACTACAAGTGGAGCATATTCAACTGTCTGAGGAGTTGTGGCATAAAGGAAGCCAGTCAGGGATGCATTTAAACTGCAGTTAGGTCTATGCCCACAGATGATCCCCGGTGTGGTCAGGAGAACCCAGGAGGCCCAAGTAAAGACTTGGTCTAAGAATAAATTTTAAATAATTCCCACTACACCATGATAATAAAGATCTGCATTTGTTCCTGGTCATAAGTAAACTCATGAGGACTATAATCATGAATGTAGACCCAAAAGGGCAAAGATAAGGTTGTAATTCAATGAGTTGAAAAACAAAAATGAAAAAACAAAACTAAACAATTCATCTTGTTAGAATAAACTGAACTTCTTCCACATAATTTAAACTGTAGAATTCTCAGATGAGGAAATTCTCTATTAAGTACATCCACAGAACATTAAGAGATTGTACAAGGAGTGGATATGGTTGATTTATTCATTTTATCACCTTAACCTCATGTTCAGACATCAACCAAAAAAAAAACCAAACCCATTGCTGTTGAGTCGATTCCCACCCGTAGCGATCCTGTAGGACAGAGTAGAACTGCTCAATAGGGTTTCCAAGGAGTGGCTGGTGGATTCATACTGCTGACCTTTTGGTTAGCAGTCAAGCTCTTAACCACCACGCCACCAGGAATTGTCAAATTACAGAGCTCATAGAGATCTTGTAGTCATTCTCTGCCCCCTCACTTTATAGATGAGGAGACAGGCTCAGAGGGTTAGGGACCATTGTGGATATGAGAAACATTCAACAGGTGAGATGTCAACCACTGAGGTTGATGTGAAGAGTGCAAACATGGAAAAGAGACCTCCTTAGGGCTAGTTACATAACTTCTGATAGGAGGCAGAAGTGAAATTTGAGCATGAGGTGAGGCACAGGTGGGTTGCTGATCAAGAGGATGCTGGTGTTGATAGGAGTGTGTTGTGAGGATCAGTAATGTGTTTCAAGTTTGAGTGCTTTATCTCAAGAGTAGTGGGAATTCTCTAGGAAAGATTTTCATCAAATGGACATACTTTGGAGAGTAAGGAAATGGTTTGGGTGATATAGATTATTTTCTGTATGTGGGAAATGCAATAACGAAATATATTTTCACTTTGGCAGTGATACATATTCACTATGTTTTGGCAAAGCCACAAACTGAGGTGATGTGTTTACCATTTACGTATGTAATTAGTAGGTTCTTTCCTCAGGATTAACTAAATCTATTGGCTAAGTCTGTTTCAAGAAAACAACAGTTATAATGATAAATAACCAAAGCCCAGGAGTCTTTGCTCCTCAGGGAAACTGATCAGAATATACTTTAGAACAGTTATTTTCCTGACTTTAGCAGAAGATAGAAAAGGTTGGATTTTCTAGCTTTGAAAATTAGATGATATGACTCTCCATCAAAGGTGACTTGTAACCCAGGGACAAGGTTCAAAACAACCTAACCTGTTGGTTAAGTGTAAGGATAGCAATGTTAACTTACTGATTTTTGGAAATATTTATGAAGTGTAATAGAGTTCTACTAGGAAATTTTAGCACCATGAAGTATGACATTATAACATTATTTATTTACCAGTTTTGCCATTATTTTCATCTTTTGTCAACTCACTAGTCTGTCCATGAAGCAGGTGATCTAAACCTTTTCCTGATAGGCCTTTACTTCAATCATGGGCTTTGAAGTAAGACAGATATGGATTTAAGTCCTTACCCTACCACTTGCTAGCTATGTTCCTGGGCAAGGTACTTAATTTAAGCCTTAGTTTCTTCATTTGAAAAAAGAATAATTAACAACACTAATTTCATAGAATTATTGCAAGCCTTAAATTGCCTAGCAAAAAGTAAGCAACCAACAATGCTGGCTGTTAATATTTTCTGTCCTCATTAACACAGGGGTGCATGTTATCAAATAGAGGGGTCTCAATAATCTGACCCACTGTTACCTATTTAACCACTACTTTCCCACATCTACCACAGTAAATCTGAATATGTAATTTTTTGCTTATGTTTTGCCTCCAACTTTCTCTGCAAATTTTAATTCTTCAAAGCCTATCCCATTCCACCTCCTATAACACCTCTTCTCGCATGTGTTGTTTGATTGCTTCAATAATTTTTCCATATGTATGTCTTTTCTCCAGGAATACTGCCGTATCATTGATGGCAGAGAAGATGTTTTTTTAAAAAAAATTGAAATATAACATATTTGGAAAAGTACATGAAAGCATAAATGTATAGTACAATAAACTACAAAGTGAATATCCATGTAACCACCACCTAGGTAAAAAATATAACATTTGCAGCACCCCAGAAGCCCCTGATGTGTGCCTTTTTATCAGAAACCCTTTTTTCCTCCCTAGAGGTAATCACTATTCTCATTTTAATAGTAATAATGTCTTTGCTTTATTTTGGAATTGTATCACTTATAAATAGATCTCATAATTTTGCCTGGTTTTTAACTATATATAGATTGATTTATGATCTATGTATTTTTTTGTATCTGATTTATTTTGCTCAACAATATATTTGTGAGATTTATCCACATTGTTGGGTGTAGCTGCGGGTTTCTTCATTTTCATTGCTATATAGTATTCCATTGTATAAATATACCACAATTTGTTTATCCATTCAATGATGTACGCTTCAGTTTCCAGTTTTTGATGAATCAAAGTAAGACTCTATGAGCATTCTTGTACAAATATCTTCATGTACAAGTATACACATTTCTTTTGAATATATTCCAAGGAGTGGAATTTCTTGGTCATGGGGTATGCATATATTGAACTTTAACAAATAATGCCCTACTCTTTTCCAAAAAAAACTTTTTTTCCAATTTACTCTCCCACCAGCAGTGTAGAAGAATTTTGATGCTCTGAATTTTCATCAACACTTATATTTTCTGACTTTTTAAGTTTTGCCAGTTTGGTGAATGTGTGATGATATATCATTGTGGTTTTAATTTGCTTTTCTGTGATGACTAATCAGATTGTGTACCTTTTCATACATTTATTGGCCAGTGGGATATCCATTTTTGTGAAGTACTTGTTATTTTGCCTATTTTTTGATTAAGTTGTTTATCTTTTTCTTATCGATCTGTAGAAACTCTATATATTCTGGACACTAGTATATACGTCTATACATCTAGATCTATATCTCTATCAGGAGCCCGGGTGGTGTAGTGGTTAAGAGCTATGTCTGCTAACCAAAAGGTCAGTGGTTTGAATCCACCAGCTGCTCCTTGGAAACCCCATGGGGTAATTCTACTCTGTCCTGTAGGGTTGCTCTGGGTCAGAATTGATG